>NC_056731.1:568192601-568302601 GCF_019279795.1 Protopterus annectens | reverse complement strand
CTAGAGAGGATTTTCTTTCCAAAGGCCAGTTTAAACCTAGGTCTAAGTAGAGAGAATGACATTTCTTGACTACTTCTAAGGAAGTAGCTTTGTTCTCTAATCCAGAGCAGCCTTTTGAATGGAGCACAGCAACCAAGTGTAAGAATTTTGAATATCAGAGTACCTAGAAGACAGATGGCTCTATTAGCAATTGGAAGCCAGTGTATCTTTTCATATAATGTGTGATGGTAGAAGTTTAAATTTGCAAGAAGGGCAGATCTAAGTGTTTTCTTTTCAGTTTTCTGCAATTTATGAGTGTTCTGCATTGAATGCAGGACAGGTAGTGGTTAGGCATATTCAGTCCTGGGCACAGGAAAGTTTTTGCTAAGGCCATATAAAGTTATGTGGTAAGAAGATGTGAGAGCTTTTGGGATAATTTTAGTTGTTTAAGAACTTCTGTGGTAATATTTTCTATATGCATATTGAATATAAGGGGGGTATAAAGTATAACCACATGTTTTTGCTGTGAGACATTTGGAATATGCTTTCCTTTTAAATCTTTTATGTATAAAGTAGAAAGGATTGGCAGTTTCTTTGTGGTGGAGAAAAGTATGACATTTGTTCTGCTGGCACTGCTGCTAATCTGATTTCCTCTTTTTTAAACCAGCTACATAGGTCTGTAAATTGTTTCTTTGTGACGTGCTGTAGTATCCAATAAGTAGCAGAATATCATCTGCATGCATAATAATGTTTGGGTTTGTACATCACTGATATCATTTAGAAACAATTATAATGGGAGAGGTCTATGTTTACACATCGAAGAAAAACTTAATCGAACGGCTGCTCCACAAACAGTAACCCATGAACGTCACTTTCATCAAAGAGGAAATTATTTAAAAAAAATCATTGAAAGGTAATAGCTGGCCAGCAAAAAGGAAGTACCACACTGTATGAGGTAAACTAAACAAAACATTTTAAAATCTGCCCTTTTCCCCACTGTAGTGTGAACTCAGACTCCCACCTTCATGGGCTACTTCCTTGTTGTTGGCCAGCTATTGCATTTCAATGATTTTTTTTTAAGACTATTTCACTCTTCGATGAAAGCAACATTCGAGGATTAATGTTCATGGAATAGCCATCCGATGACGTTTTTCTTTGATGTGTAAACATAGAGCTGAATAGGAGTATAACAAGAACTGATCATTGTGATACTCTTCCTCTTTCAGATAGTACATTGTTAGAGAAGATTTAAAAGGATCTATCCTTTAGGTAGTTTATGAATCTGATTAAGGTATTTTTGCCAAAGTTAAGTTTCTCTAGTTTTTGTAGTATGAGGCTATGGTTCACTATTTTGAAGTCATGAGTCATATCTACATAGGATCATAGGAGGTTACTAGGCTAACTTACCCAGGGCCCTTACAAGCCTAGTCAAGTTCACCCCATGTTCCCAAGGGTGTCTGGTTCAAGCAGACATTAAAATCAGCACCTAGTGCCCTTGTTGAAGAGGGACACAGGTGGAACCCCCAGGGTGAATTTCTGGTTACCCATCCAGTCGTCCAAATTACGCTTAAATAGGGCCAATGAGGGGTTTTGTTTAACATGAATAGGAAGCTTGTTCCAAAGGTGAGGCAACCTCTGTGAGACAAATCTGTCTCTCCAGCAAGTTCATTTGATGTCACATACCAGGTTAACATCCTTTGAGCGAGGATCCATGTGCCATTTAACTTGCAAATCTGCAGCATTTCCATTCAATCTGTGTCAGAGATTACTCTTTATGCAAGGCATGAGTCACCTCTGAGCAGTCTGTATGACACAAATTAAAGTGAAAATGATTTCAGTCTATCTGCATAAGACAGATCTTGAAGACCCTGAATTTTCTTTGTAAGGAACATTTGTGGTCTCTCCAATTTGCTGCAGGTGTTTGGAAATGAACATACCAAAGGGAGTATTGTACTATATTCTTGGCCTGATGAGACAGGAGGGTTATAACCTCTTTTTTCTGGAGGCAATGCCCTTACTCATGAGATGAGAAATATAAAATACCCATCTTACCACTGTAGAGACATGGTTATTGAAGTTAAGGTTGCTGTCTGCCAATGTACCCGGAGCTCTTACCACCAACTGCATGCTTAGGGTATTGCTATTGATGTAGTAGTTTAAAGGAACATCACCCTTGTTGAAGGGGATGATAATGCATATTTTTTGCATTAGGTTTAAGACCTTGACTTTCGCACCAGTCATTAGTCTGTGTAAGACCTTCTTGTAGGATGTTGATATCTCTAGGGGTTTCAGTGAATGCTCCAGGTTTGCAGTCATCAGCAAACTTGGTCAGCCACAGTCCTTTAGTTTTAGCCTGTACTTCAGAGAAATAGATTCTAAACAGTAGAGGTCCCATAACTGATCCCGGTGGAACACCACTGTCTATGGGTCTGCTGTAGGAGGTGGAGACCCTGTTTTGACCGTATGAGTTCTATCAGTGAGCCACATTGCAACCCACCTGACAATATTTGGGTTGATACTCAACTGGGTGAGTTTGTCAATAATGCTTGAGTGGGGAGAATGTGTCAAAGGTCATGGATAAGTCAAGTTAGGCCATATGCACAAATTTACCCTCGTGTAGGGCTTTGGTGACTGTCACAAAGAAGTGCACTGTGTTTAACAGGCATGATCTCCTCTTGACAAAGCCAGGCTGGGTGGGGTTGAGCATTTGAGTGAGAGAGCAGCTATTGCAGCAGTGATCATTCAAATACCTACTACCATGGTAATTCAGCTTGTACATCTGTACTGCACTATGTTCTTTATGTTGATTATTGCTGCAGTAGTCACAGCTGTATGGGTAGATTACCATAGCTAACTATATCTGGGAGAAGGAAACTTGATCTAGACCTAGAGAAGTCAGCCTTGTAGAGTTTTGTAGAAGTATGTACAGAGGACCAAGCAGCAGCTTTTGGAATACTTCTAGAATCAATCCTTTCCAAAAAGTCATATATGAAGTCAAGGTCCTGGTACAGTGGGCCTTGACCCTGCCTGGAACAGATTTGTCATGGTGAGTATAACAAAAGGTAATAACCTTAGACAACCATTTGGAAATTGTCTGTTTTGACACAGGCTGTCCCTTCTTTTTACCTTCACCAGAAATGAACAATTGATGAAGATCTGACAGATTGAGTTCTGTCAAAATAGTACATGAGTTGTCTTTGGCTGTCCAAGGTATGGAGTACCCTTTCTCCCTCATTTTTAGGTTCATGAAAGAAATTGGAGGGATGGATAGAGTGGCTTAAAGTAAACTCAGATACATAAAAAAAGATTAGTTCTCAAAGAAACCCTGTCCCTGTACAAAATGAGGCAGGGTTGACTTACCATAAGAATTTGCAGTGCAGATACCCTTCTTGTATAGGTCAGAGTAGTTGGAAAAACTGTTCTCCATGTTAAGAACTTCAGGTCAGCCAGATTAGCTGGTTCAAATAGAGCAAGTGTTAGCTTCTCTAACCCAGAATTACGATCCCAAAGCGGGGCCACTGCTTACTTGGAGGCCTGTTATGGAAAACCCTTCTCAAGAACATTTTCACATGAGACTGCCTAGAAAGAGGAGGATCCATGAGCAGACATGCTGATATAATATGATTTTCTAGTAGCAGGCTTTCTTGCCTCCACTAGTACCTGCTGCACGTCTTCAGAGAACAGGTGTCTGAAAGGAATTAAGACCCTATCATCCAGGCAGTCAGGTGAAGATGATTGATGTCACACTGTATCAAACTCCCCTGTTCCTGTGTGAGTAGATCCATTCTGTGAGGAAACTTGCAGTAATTGCTACTGGTCATTTCCAAATGAAGGGAGAACCATGGCTGCCTGGGCCAGAAACAAGTAACACCAATGATGTTTGGAGATTCCTTTTGAGTCCTAAGAATTACCCTATACATTAAAGGAAAGGGTGGGAAGGCATACATAAATGTATTTATTTATTTATTTTACATTTGTTTGCCAGGAGAGTCTGACTGGGCATAAAACCCTTTTCAACTGAGGTCTGGGAAGAAAAGGTCCATTGTTAGTAAACTATTTTGTTAGTAGAAAGAGAATTGTATAATACAATAAAGAAAAAATAGTAACAGACATTCATAACGGTAAAAAGACTGGAACAGAATAAATTGGTCAAGTAGGAGACAAGACCAATAATCTTGTATAACAATGCTTCTAGAAGACAGTTCTTACAGTAGTAGCAGGTAGTGACATTGTATACAATAAGAGTGCAATTCCGATACTTAGTCTTATATACAGGTAGCATAGCAGAAGACTTAAAATCTGATAGATATTAACAGTGAGAAAGAAAAAAAAAACAACATAAGATAGTCATATGACTTAAATTCAATGCTCATTACATATGCAATAAAATTTTTAAAATCAGCTAGTTCCATGGTTTGGGCTACCCATGCCCAGTACATGTGCAAGTCCAGGAATTGGTGAGGTGGGCTTTAATGTGATGCTTGAAGTTTTTTAAGCTAGTTATAGTTCCAATTTCAAGCGATAAGGCATTCCACAGTTTAGCAATGTAGTAGGAGTATAGAGAGTCACCTGAGCTATTTTTACTCCTGGTTACTTCAATTAGAGCTTTATTAGTGGATCTTAATGGGCAGGTACTTATATGGGGATCGAAGAGGGCTTGTAGTGCTGGTGTTTTATTGTGTTTATAGTACATTTGGTGGGCAGTAGAGAGTTGTGTGAGAATGAGTTGGTGGGGTAGTTCTAACCAAGATAGTTATCATAGGGCCTTACAATGATGAGTTCTAGGAGGACAGCTAGTGGCAAATTTAGCTATCTTATTAAAGCAGGCGTCTAGCTTTCTTAGTTCTGATTTGGAGAGGTTGGTAAGGATGGGTGAGGCGTATAGTAAAGTTGACAGAAGATGGGTTCTGGCTGTGGTTATTCTGGAGTTTGTGGTTAGGTAGTTTTTGCATCTGTATAAGGTTCATGGGTTCATAGGTTGGTACTAGGCTATTGGCGCTAGGGCCTATACAAGCCTAGCCATAACAATTCCCTGGCTATTTCTCCCCACAGTATTTACTTCCCTGGACCCCTGTCTAGCAGGGTGACTGATGTGATCTCAGGAGTGAATTTCCTATCTCCCATCCAATCATCAAGGTTCCTTTTGAAGAGGGCCAAAGAGGTGCTCTGCTTGACATGTATGGGCAGTTTATTTATTTAGTCTGGGGAGTCTCTGGGTCAGGAAACTATCCCTCCAACATGTTTTTTTCATTGTGATGACACAGTTTAGATCCTTGGATTGTGTGTCTCTGAAGGATTGGGATTTCTTTTAAGTGTAGCAATGTCCAACACCTCTGGGTTTGACATGGCCTTGTATGTTAAGCAGAGATCGCCTCTGAGTAGACGATATGCGACAGAGTATAGGTGGAATTTTTATAGACAGTCATTATAGGGCATCTGCTTTAGGCCTGTGGTTCTTTTAGTGAGGAATTTCTGCGGCCTTTCCAGTTGTTGCAGATGTCTTGAGAGGTACATACCAAATGGGGCGTTGTATTCTATAATGGGTGTAATGAGGGATGAGTACAGTGGGACAATGACCTCCTTTTTTCTGGATAAAAACCCCTTAGTGATGAAGTGTGCAACATAGAAGGATTTCCTGACTGTTGTGGCGATGTGGTTATCGAAGGTTAGACCACTGTCCACCTGTATCCCTGAGTCTCTGATCACAGTTTCAGTGTTAGTGTAGTGCCACCTATGTGGTAATTCTCGGGTATATGTTTTATCCCAAAGGGGATAACTATATATTTCTTGGCATTGAGCTTGAGCCCATAGCTCTGGCACCAAGCATCTGTTTCTATAATGCCCTTTTGTAGAATATCCACATCACTTGGGGATTCATTAATGGCTCCCAGTTTGCAGTCATCTGTGAACTTTGTTGTTGGCCTGTACTTTAGAGAAGTAGATGCCAAACAAGAGCCGTCCCAGGACTGAACCCTGAGGTATTCCACTTGTCACTTGTCTGGAGCTGGATTTGGAGTTGGCTACTTTTACAGTCTGGGTTCTGTCAGTAAGCCAGTTGGCAACCCATCATGTGATGTAGGGATTAATGCCCAGCTTAGTAAGTTTGTCTATGATTCCAGAGTGGGGGATTGTGTCGAAGGCCTTGGCGAGGTCTAGATAAGCTATGTGGACCACCTTATCCTTGTCCACGGCTCTGGAGACTGATTCGAAGAAGTCAGTCAGGTTCAGGAGACAAGATCAGCCATGCATGAACCCAGACTAGGTGGGGTCCAGTGTTTGAAGGTTGCCAGTGTCTTTGTTTATAAGTTCCATAATAATACGTTCCATGACCTTGCAGATCAGGCTCATCAGACTGATGGGGCAGTAGTTCGTGGGATCCAAGGTGGATCCCCCTTGTGGAGTAGGATAACTGTAGCTGTGCGCCACTCAGTGTGCACGAAGCCTGACATGAGGTTATGATTAAATATGACACTTAGGTGAGGTGCCAGTTCATTTTGTAGTTCATGTAGTACACAGCCTGGGATGTCATCTGGTCCCATGGATGCTGTATTCTTAGCTTTGGAGAGTCTGTTTTTTACCTGTGTGGCCATTATTACTGGAATTTGGCAATCTTTCGGTATTGAGATGGGCCCTTTAGGGGGTGAGATGGGGGGGTGAAGTTTGCACTGAATCAATCTGCCAGGATATTGGCAATATCCTTGGGATCAGTATATTTAATGCCATTCTTTTGTAGCTCAGAGCAGGTATCTCTTTTCTTGTGCACTTTTTTTACAGTCTGGGCAATGCGTGTCGAACTTCAGATTTTGATCAATAACTACACCGAGAAGTTGGGTGAATGGTATTGGTTCTATCAAAGTCTTATTACTGGATGTGATGTTGAAGTAAGTGGATTGGGTTTTGAATTTAGTGGAGTAGAAGAGCATGAGTTTAGTTATATTTGGGATTATTAAATGAATGGATTTATTATAAAATACCAAAGAAATGAAAAGGCATCTGTCTTCTAGGCCTTCTTGTCTAGAGTCCTGGAACAGAATTTTGCCATTTGAATGTTCAGGGAAAATTCAAAGAGGTCTGCTTGAGGAACTACACAGAGATGTATCAAATCATGGAAGACCTAATCGTGAGGATCTGCCCTGGTCCTAGTCAACTTGTCTGACACATCATTTTGCTGAGATGGAATGCAGAATACCTGTAGAGTGCTATGAAGCTATATCCTGAGCTAACACGGCTAGTCTGCAAAGGGGGTATGACCTGGTTCCTCCTTGCTTGTTGCTGTACCACATGGCTGTGATGTTGTCTGTAACCACTTGAAGAGGTCCTGGCAACCAGCAATGGTTCATAGATTGTTGAATGTGTTGATCAGGAAAAGCATCTCCTTGATATTTACATGCTTGCATCTGTCCATGGTGTCCCACAGCCCCTGCACTTTTATCCCTCCTGAAACTGCTCCTCCATCAAAGTCCAAAACATCTGTGGTGACTGACTGCATTGGAGCAGGGAGGGAGACAGCGAGACCTGAATTTAAGGATATCTGTTACCACCTCCAAGAAATTCTCTTTTGACAAACCGCAGTCCTAGGATATGAAAAGATAAAGAAAGTTGATGCTGGTACCAAAGAGATTTCAGATACCACTGTATCTTTCTCATGTAGAGTCTTGGTAGGGATATCCTGAGAATCATAGATGCCATTTGACCCACAATTATAAGGTATTCCCTCGCAGTGACCTCAGAGATCTCTCACCCAAGAGAGAGAGAGAGAGAGCTCCTGACATTTTGAAAAATACTACAAAGATAAGTAAGTCATCTAAATATGGAAGATTGTGGATACTCTGTAGCCTGCACAAAGAAATAAGTGGAGCTAGGCACTTTGCGAACATTCTTGGTCAAGTGGATAGTACAAAGGCTAAGGCTGAGAACTGATAATGTGATCCAGACACACAGTCTTAAGAAATGTCTAAAGTCTGGATGAATAGGGATGTGATGATAAGCAACGTTTAAGTCTAGTTTTACCAGGAAACTTTAAAGAGGAAGAAGAGGTAACAGGTTGTGAAGTGACATTTTGAATTTGGGCACTATCATAAACAGGTTTAAGAAAGAAAGATCCAGAACTGGTCTCCAAGCATTTTCTTTCATTGGCATTAAGAACATCATAGAATAAATCCACTTCTTTAGCTAAGAAGTAGAAACTGGTTCTTTCACTCCTTGGGACAATACATGATAAAGACAAATTGAAGAAAAGAGTCTAATTTGGAGAATAAACAATGACTCCATAAAAAGGAGGAATTTTCTCCCCCTCCTATCTGTAACCCTTCTGAATGATTTTCAGAGCCCATTTGTCTGAAACAATTTGTTGCCCATGAGGAAGATGAAGATTCAAACTTTCTGGAAGAGTTGAGAAGGTAGGGTGAGAGGAAGTCACAAGGTCTCTTGAATACTCATTCAGTCTTGTTGAACTGCCCTTGGTTATCGGAGGTTTGAGAATTCTTTTTGGAACCTTCTTGCCACTCCTTAAACATCTGTTTACCTGAATTCTTTTGATATTGTTTATTCTGTTTTTGCCAAATTGGATGAGGAGAAAGAAAATCTTTTGGACAATTCAGAAAAGGAGGGCTGAAACATCTTCCAGATTCCCCTAATCAGCTTGCCCCTTTCATCACACTTTTTGATCACCTTTGCAGGAGAGGGGCCAAACACTAAATCTCTATCCAAGGGAAAATTTAAAATCTCATTTTTAGATCATCTGGGAAGTTCTGAGAATGCAGCATAGCAAACCTTCTTAAAAACAGTATCAGTGACCATAGTCCTGGAAGAAATATCAACAAAATCATACACACACTAAAAACAATGAGCAGTGATCTGTGGAGTAAAAGAAACCAAGTTATTCAATGCAAATTTTTCTTCTCAAACAGAATCTGTAGATAAAACTTTACAGATAAAACATTCCTCATACTTTCACAATATATCAGAATAAACTTTATCATATGAGCCTGACAATTTAAAATTCTAAAAAATCAAAGATGCAGAAATATTTACTTGTTTCCCTTGTTTATCAGTAATTTTCCCATTCTTATTAGAAACAGTAGGATTGAAATTAACTAAGCGCTTATCAGCAATGGAGTCAACTAAGGCTATAGCTGCTGGGTCAGGTTTGGGACTAGTGTATAAACATTTAAAAGATGGAAAAACTTTATACATCCTATCTGCCTTTTTTGGGGACAGCTGGTGACTATCAAGAAAATTGCAGGCAGTAAGACATGCATCCTCTAAAGCAGACATGACAGGAGAAATGAGTATAGGTTCTAGAAAATCATTCTGTAACTACTCAGTATTTTCTGAGGGACTCGGAAACCTTGGTGTTTTCCCACTGAAAACACTGGGGCATTTGAACAATATTCTTAGAGAAAGAGGAACCATGCCACATGAAGCATTAACAACTGAGCTCTCCTCTAATTCTGAATCAGAAATCTGAGGACAAAATCCTAAATGTCTCCCTGCATCTTCCTGCTCAGATTCGGAATCTTGAACCTATTTAGGAAAAGAAGCATCTCTCTTTCTTTTACCAGAATCTACTCTACAAGAAGGATCAATAGCCTGAATTAAACCTAGTCCCAGTAAACTATTCCTATCCAAAGAAATTTGTGGAGAAGTAGACAGATGTTTGGTTTTCTGTTTCTTTTTGATAGGAAAAATGGGGCCAACCATGTTACAAATGGGAACCACTGCTTTTCTAGACATGGGCACAGCATTCTGACATAACAGGAAAACCATTCCTGTTCCATCTCTCATGACCGACAAGAGTGTCTCTCCCTTGTTCTCTGGGGTGACTCCAATGGCTGCAGATGATGTGGTGAAACCCAAATCCATAGCGGCTGTAGGTGCTACACCAGAATGATCTGGGTAAAAGATGAGTGGTCTGAGGTACAACAAATGGTCACAGCAGGACCACCCACCTGCAGCTGAGGCAAATCGCTAGCCTGCTGCGGTGGCAAAGACTGTTGGCTTAACCTTTTTTGTTTTGTGGCTGGAAGAAGGCCAGACCATGGGACCGACAGTCTGTTCGATGGTTCAGCTAAAAATGGTGCCTCTTTCCAGTGAAGACAAGCAGCAAATTCTGGTAGAATTACCAATCCACAGAAGTCATTTTTTGACAAAAAAAAATAGTAAAATGTTCTTTTAAGCAATATTGCAGCCACACAATGGAAAATTAAACATGATATCTCTACAGAAAATATGTTATCAATTAGTTTACACTGCTTTAAAACTAACAGAAAAAAGTGCTCCATTTGAAAATGGATTACAGCCTCAAGGCAGTCTGTTAAAGCACAACACTCCTAACTTTAAAGTAACTCTCTTGAAGAGGAAAACAAAACATCAGTAAGTATAAGAAAATGCAAGATTTGTCCCCCATAGGAACTTTTTTGCCCAGAAAAGGAAAGCACAAGCAGGCCATCACTTGTCAAACACATCAAAGTAGCTTACTCTTCATTGACAGGAACGCTCCAAATATCTTCATGCCCAAACTTGTGTTTTAGCCATCTTTTCTCGAGCTGCTTGACAGTATGGGCACATGAAAGGCACCCTGAAGCTTTGGAAGCTGGCCAGCTATTATATCTTAGGCAGGATATAACCCATATAGCTAAGACTACTGCAGTATTGATCAATATGAAGAACATCTGCAATGGTGAGCTGAAATCTGGTGAATAGTGATTAACAAACTTGAATTGTTTTTCCCTAAGACCTATACATGCACTTATTTTTTGGTTATCCTTGTCCACACTTTGCAAGACAACATCGCGTTTGGACTATAGAATGGTCACTGTGTTTCTTCCTGTCCAGAAGCCATGTTATTTTGTGAATAGCTTGTTGCATTTTTGTAGGTATTGATATTCTTGTGCGTGAACTATTTTTCTCAGATTTTTCCTATTTCTACAAGTAGGACATTGGCCTAATGTCAGATGAAGTTAGGTTATGTAGTTTTGATAATGGGTCATGTCACTGCTCTTTTCCATATGGATAATTAATAAAATATAAATAAAGGGAACAGGGAGTAGAGCATGTTTTGTAGCATTACATTTATTTAACTATAAGGATGAAGAGGGTGGAAGACCAACATCTTTGAGTGATAGCATGGGAATATCTGGTCATCTAGACAACCCAGAGCAAAAGTCACAGGTTGGTTCTTTTTCTGAATTAAAACTGGAAAGAATGTTTGGAGTGTCGCCCTCTTAGACCATTTGCTTCTCACTTGAAGGATGGCTGATGGCCACTGCCGCTCTGCAGTTCATTCCATTTGTCATGTACAACTTCTACAGACTGGGGGGGGGGTGAAGTACCCTCAGTGAAACAGAGAAAAGTTCCTTGTAATTTTCAAAGATGCTGAGAGAAGGGAGGAGATTGCTGGCTGTAATATTATTTTTTCTAGCAAGTGCTTTTTAATGAGCCCTGTCAGCTGTTAGCCTCTAATGTGCCAGGTAGGTGAAAAAGTTAGGTATGCAGTGGTGCTGTGAGGGAGTCAACACAATTGTGTGTTGATCTGCTTGCTTGCCTGAAAAATCTAGCATTGTCTTTAATCAACTTCAGTTATCATCTAGATATAATCCTATCAGGTCCACAGCATCCCCACCCAAAAAAAAAAAAAAAATACTGCCTCACCATTGCCCTTTCCCCCAATATTTGCCTCTAAAGTTCATAGGCCACTGACTGAACTCAGGTCATGCATACCAAATTCATGTTTCATCCCTCTGTGCCATGATGCTGATGATTTTTGAAAGTTAAAAAAGCTTGGTTCCTTAGCCAGATTAATCTGTACTTAATTTGATTGAGGGATTGCTTTTCTATTGTCCCAAAACCTAGTCTCTGAATCTAAGAACGGCTAGAATATATTTGGTCATCTATTCACTTCTATGCTTTTTTTTGAGTGGTGATTGAGAAAAATATGTTTTGTAGGTAGGTTAAAAGAAAAGAAAGACTATCTTTCATAAGGAATGCAAGTAATTATATAATAGGGCTAAAGTAAAATAGAAATTGAGCAATTCCGTTCTTGGTGTCTACAAAGTTAGTTTTTGAGGCTGTGTGGATGTTTTGAGGTGGTTAAAGTTATAGAGCAAGTTAATGGGAAATGCTCACTAAAAGAGGTCAGGAGATTGTGTAGTGATGTAGTTTTGTGAACAATCTTTGTATAAAGTGAGTTATGGAATGATTATTGGCAATATTGCTGTCTGGTGTGTACTTGGAATCTGAACCACAGGCAGAATGGAAAAGATTCCAAGTATTTCATGTGTGAACTGCATGCTTGGGATGCCCTAGTAAGTTGATTGTCTGTTTTATTTTGCCTTGTTATGATATCTAATAGACAGGGTTATTGAAATGCTGAAATGTTTGCGGGGTACATAGGGTATAGAAAGCAGTTTCTGATGCATTGTCTAAGCTATTTTCTGTATTGTCCTGATGATTATTGGATGTATTGAATGAAGATGTTAAAGGTTGTTAGTGGCATGAAAGGAGAGGGTAGCTCAAACTGATGGAAGGTGGTGACATTTTATTTCTCCCTCTCTGCAGATAACCATCAATTGCAAACAGCTCCTTTCCTCATTTACTGGGTCTGCCAGACCTGCCTCCCTGAGCTCCACCCACTCCATGTCCATGGCTGATGTGATTGAGGACACTGGAGCAGCACCACATTTCTTACAGAGAGCGTGTGTGTGCGTGCGTGTGTGTGTGTGTGTGTGTGTGTGTGTGTGTGTGTGTGTGTGTGTGTGTGTGTGTGTGCGTGCACATGTGTGTGCGCATACATGTATGTGCGCGTGTGTGTCTGTGTGTGTGTGTGTGTGTGTGTGTGTGTGTGTGTGTGTGTGTGTGTGTTTGTGTGTGTGAGACACTGTAGAGAAAGATAAAACAAGAATAAATATGTGAAAAAAACAGGAACATAGATGAGGTGAAGCATTAGAGGACAGCAAGGAGATGTGGGATGCACAGCCCAAAGCTACATACTGCTTAACATGAGCAATGGACAGCTATTAAATGTAAAAATTAAATAGAACATAAATTATCAAGTGGGTGGGACACAAGCACTGGATCAGACTTAATCATCAAGACTGGCATAATAATGCTGTCTGAGAAAAACTACTTATAAAGAGTTGTAAAAATTACTGGGCCACACACTTAGCTATGCAACACCAAGGAGCACATGGGAAGACACATAACTGTTTGCATCCTTTGTCAGGAGTAACTAGTAGATGAATGTTGATTAGAGTCACCCTGTCATTTAAGTCAGATCAAATCAAATTCAAAACTAGCAAACATACAGTACAAAGCTACAAAGAAAATATAAAATGCATATAGACCAGTTTCCAGTAAATGTCTAGAGCCTAAGTAACTCTTCATTTGCTTACAGAAAATGGGGTATTATACTGATTTCCATGCCACAGAAATGTGAAAAGACTATGTCATCTTATAATTAAAAAAGAGAGACAGAGAGAGAGAGCGAGAGAGAGAGAGAGAGAGAGAGATAGGCATACAAGCACGTAAGGAGAATGTGATCTACAAATTATAAATCCAAAATACAACAGAAATTTTAAAAGACACTGCACAAATGGAGGGGTCATGGCAAATGGAATAAAAAAATCAGATAAACAATCTCATGGGATAGTTTATAAATTATTAGATAACTTCAAGGGTGATTTAAAATGCAAAGTATAAACATAGTCAAGCATAGTAGAATATTCGGTTTACCTTCATTTGTCGCACATGGTATGTACGATCGTCCTGTTGTGTGACCCATATTACCAAAATATGGAAAACTTCGAAGGATCAAATGTCAAAAATGGTTTGCTGGAAAGCCATTTCCAACATTTGATCCATGTGTTTGAATGGTGAATCGGCATTGTCATTTTTTGCAGCCGTACTTTCGGCGTTATGCAAGTCGTACACACGGCATATGACAATTCAAAGGTAAACTGAATATTCATTAAATATTATCCTCCTGGCAGCTCACCAGTACTTCACTATTTCCCTGCACAATAGTTGAGATTTTGACCAATAAACAATTGAAAAAACTGTCTGATATCCAGAACCATTTACTCAGCATGTTTAACATGTTATTCTATTCCTCCTACCTCAGAAAGACATTCAAGGTTGTCTGGGAGGAAATTCTCTAAGCTAGTTAGGCAGTTGCTAATAAAGTGGAAGGGCCTGTTTGCTTTCCATTTAATATGCATTAATGACAAAGGTAAAGTTCTTAGTCTGCTCCATTTTTCATGTTCACAACCAGTGATATTAGGTTAGTAACCCATTCCCTGGCTTCTATAATAGCTGTAACTGTATTAAAATAGTCAAGGTATTAACTAATTAATATGCAAAATAATCAAGCAAACTAACTAACTAGCAAGCAAATAAGCTAGTGTGTAAGTAAGTAAACAAATAAATAAAATGACTAGGCCATATGTGATGATAGTTTTTCAGATCATCTTCTTGCAGTATGTACAGAGAAGTGATATGACAAAATGTCTCTGGAAATGATAAGCCGTAGCATTAATGTACTTCAATGCAGTTCTGCCACTAAAACATACTCCATCACTTTCAGACCATTGCCTTGGTCATGCTGATCATGGCTAGGTCTCTTCTACAAGCATGCTTTCTCAGTTTACATTTACTCACTCTGATTAATTTAATCGCAGTAAACTGTCTTTCTGATATGGCTAATAAAATGATAGCAATGATTAGCGCTATGAGAAGATAGGGAGGTTATTTACATACCTGAGCCTTGAGTAGAAAGGAGAAGAAAAAAATCCTTAGGTCTGTGTGAGGAGTAACATGGCATTATTAAATTAATAAGGAAGGTACAAGGTGAGAGTGTGATTTTGGTGAAGGGCATCAGTCAGAATGCATTGCAGCACAATTTCCCTTTACACTGAAGAGTCAATGTGCATCTGTGCAAGACATGAAGATCAGGTTTTTGATTTTTAATAGTGATTAAATGTGTGACTGCATTGATAGAATGCTCTATAACAGTCCTCAGTGGGAAGAAAACACTGAAGCATAGATTTAAGTTATTCAGCAGGCATTTTTAACTAAGTGAAGGCATACTGAGCCATTATGGAAATCTCTGTCATTCATTTAAAAATGAAAATATAGGGTGTAGCATGGTCCTGAGACACAAACGGATTAATACATAACCGTGCTGTAGACTGACTCATTTTGATTAGTGGTTTGAGTCACTGGAATGTTGAGGAAGGGGGAATGGGACACACAGCCAATTCCAGCCAACTCCCTTTTGGGAGGGTGGCAGTGTAATGTCAAACTACTGACCTCAGAGTTGAGATGGTGCAGACATGTAGCATATACTGATATCTCAACAAGTGCTGGACCTTGGGAAGGCAGAGCTGCAACTTATGGGTGCCCACCATGCTGCAGCACTAACAATGCTTACCAGCTACAATAGAGAGGGGTCCAGCCAGAGAGAATGTCCAACGTATGGTGCAATAACCTACGACCTTTTACCAGGTCCTTGCCTCCTGGGGATGAATGGTATGGGAATGAATAGGTTATGGTGCTCTTGCCCAGACTGGGAAATTATGGACGTGACTCTAACCTGAGATGAACTAATGGGCCTGTGAGGTAAGGTGAGGTATAGAAACATTGCAGCCAACTGGCCTAGAAAAACATAATAGGTGTATGTATATGACACCATTATTATTGCTAATATTATCTATACTGTTTGGTATGATCTGGCATTTGTTCACTTGTTCTCATTAGAATGCTGTTTCATGACACATTGCCTGACTGTGCTTACCTCCTTGACTTTACCCTTCCCTTCCAAAGTACTTTCACTGTAGTTGCATTTAACGTTAATCACTATGGCCTATTTATTGCCCCTGTTTATATATATATATATATATATATATATATATATATATATATATATATATATATTGTCCTCTGTGATCTAGAAGATGCTGTTCTCTTTTGTGAGTGCATTCACTTTGTAGACTATTGCTAAAGCTAACAGTATATGCTTATTTATACCACCTTGTTAACTACTATCGTACAGTAACATGTGATTTCACAATTTCTAGTATGCATTCTTATGACTGTCTTTTTGCAATGTCTTGGTAAGGAGTGCATCAGCTAACATATGCATTTAACAAATAAGTCAATAAACTTAAAAGCAGGCATAATGACACTGAAAGGGGACATAATATGTACCTTTAAGGGAACAGAGGGCACCTAGAACAATGTTCAGTTCTTAAAAAAATGATGAATAATTATCACAAATATCTACAACAGATTTATAAGCTACCAGTAGTAATAGTGGTGAAAGGGGATCACTGTTCACAAACATCCATTAACATTCAAAAACTACCGGTTGTAATACCTGTGATAGGGGATCACTGCTAACAAACATCCACTAACTCAATACAAATGAAAAAAATGTCAAGCATTGTAGAACTTTAATTATTTATTAAATTGCAAAAAAAAAAAAAAAAAAATCAGTACTTTCATCCATTTAATACTGGACTTCATCAGGTAAAGTGAATCATTACATAATTACGTACCTCCATTATATAATCCCATCTATTAAAGCTAACAATTATTCAACCAATCAAAATCACAAATGAATACCTCTTACTATCCTAGAAAATTCTTTCTGATATGAATTTAAAAGCATAGCACATAAAAAACATTTCTACTTAAATATATATATATATATATATATATATATATATATATATATATATATATATATAAAATGTAAAGCATATATAACATTTATCTAAACGTAAAATATGAATATATACCAACAAATAACATAAATAACATAAAAATCTTAAAACATTTCACAATTTCTTTAGACTTTAACACTAATACACTGTTAAAGGATACTTTATCATTAATTCCATATTATTGGGTAGCATTCATTTTTTAATAATTCCTCTTTTCCAAACAAGATTCCCAGTGACCTCCCCTAATATTTTGCAAGTCTTTTTTCCTAGCAGGAAAAAAAACTTTTTAAACTCTTTACATTCCATGCTGTGTTTGTAAAGGGCATTCTTTATATCCTTCTCCTTCAAGGCATATATATGCTCAGAAATTTGTTGCCTTAATACCCTCTCTGCCTTACCAACATCAAAAACACCACAGCTCATACACTGTGCTAAATAAATCACACTTACAGTATTACAGCTGAAATGACCATTCCCACTTAAACCCCAGGATAAGATGCTACAGTGATGTTAGAATCCTTGTAAATAAGCTGATATTGTTGTATAGGTACCATACTTCAACATCTCTGATACATGTTTATTATTGTTTTCTACAATGTTTTTCAAATGTGCCCCTCTTTCATACAAGAACTTTGGTTTTACTTAGAGCTTGCTGACCAGCTCACAACTACCAAAGACTCTAGTCCATTTCCTACTGATGATATTTTGCAACTGTTTATTACCACTATCATAGGACAAGACCATGGCCATATTCACATTTGGCCTACTTTCCCTTTTCTTATCAATCATACAACCTCCACCTCTCTCAAACAAGGTTTAAGACATCATTATCTTTTGCCTGTTATTTGTTCCTTTACTTCATCAATAAAACTTGTAGGGTATGCACTATCAATAAACATATGCCTCAATTTTTTAAAATTTTCACCATAAAATTGGGATCATCAGAGGCCATCCTTAAATAAGTGGACAAACTGTCCCTTAACCAGATTATGTTTTTTGCCATAAAGGGTTGGCACTACTAAAGTGCAAATAAATGTTGACACCGGGTTTATTTTTAAAATATATTTGATTAAAATATCCATTTTACAGCATCTTTACTCGGCGTAAAATCCAAAAAATGAATGTTGTTTGAATAAAGTCCATTGCAAACTCTAAAAATTCTACAGAAGTGTTAATGTAAGTAAAAAATATATTCAGTCTGTCAACAGAGCCTCTCCAAATAATTGAAAAGTTGTCCAAAAATCTTAAATAGGATAGTATATGTTCATAAAATTCAGTATTACAGACATAATTAAACTCCCAAAACCATAACACAAAATTTGCAAAAATTGGCGGTGCTGCTGAACTCATCACAACACCCTAATTTGTTAATAACAGTCCCCCTCAAAATATACAAAATTGTTGTATAAAACAATTTCCATTAAATTCATTAAATATTCTGTTTTGGTCTGGTCTGTTTTAGTTCTACAATAAAAAGCTTCTCTAAATCAGTCCAATCCCAACTTATGAGGTATGACCAAGAACAGATCCTTGACATCAAAACTCACTAAAATCAAGTACTCTTCAATCTTTACTTTAGCAAGCTCATTCAAACAATGCCATGAATCTCTTAATACATGTTTTTTTGTCTTAAAAAATTGTTCAAAGTCTTCTCAACAAAATTCACCAAAGGTTCAGTTTTTGATCCCCCAGATGCTAAAATATGCCTTAATGGGGGATCAGTTATTTTTTTGTGCACCTTGAGAATACCAAATATTGAGGGGATAAGTGGTTTCTTTACTTGTAAATATTTCATTTATGTATCATAAATCTCATTATTAATTAAACCATTGTATAAAATATTGTCAGGTTTATTATAGGCTATGTCAATTTCATTATGTGAACGTAATTCAAAATAAGAATCGATTTAAATATTGATACATCCTAGCAACATAATCAATATAATTCACCATATCCACCCCACCTCTTTATCTGGTTACATGATTCTGAGATCTTTATTGTTGACCAAGTCATCCAGCACTTTTCTTTGTTTAAAAGCCAGATTGTAAAATTTCTCATCCTGAGCTTGCCAGTCTCCCAGGTTTCTGATCTCCTTTTCACACATTTTCAAATATCATAATGGGTGGTACTAAAGGAGAGATTAAATGTCCCATTTCATGTCAGAAGTCAGCACACTTACCTCATTATTGAAATGTAATCTTAGATTTAACTTTCTTATAAATATCAATTCTAATAAAACATATACTACATTAAAAGTTGTATTATGGACAAATGTAAGCCCCTTCCTAAAAATGTAAAAATGCCCTTATGTGAAGTGAAGAGTTTTATCCATTGTACAAAGCCAGAAGTAGTGATTTGAAGTGGTGATTTGCAAACCATAACACAAAAAGTCACTGGAGTTGAGGTCTCAGATTTTTTCCCATATCTTTTCACAGTGCATAACCTCAGCAGTGACAGAGATTGGAAAAGACCCCTGCTGTCACTGTATCTAATAGCTCTTCCCAGGGGGAACCATAATATTTGAACCATTAGTTAATACTGCGGTACCTTTGGTCTCTGCAATGCTAACTCATAATAAAAGTTGGACAGGGTGGATTTCTAAAGGCTGAAAATGAGGCCTATAGGTGGTATCAGGCAGCATTATACCAAAAGAGTAGTGGTAAGGCAGCTGCTGTGACCAGCATCCTGCCCATTACTCCAGAATATGCCACATAGGAGCCATACACCGGAAAACATGTAAAAATGTTGCAGTTGCAGCTGTTTCCACACATGACTTAGCTGCACACAATGTGCCTTTCAATGAAAGACATATGAATTCAGTGTTTCTTTTCTAACACTGAATGTGGAGAAGCTTTGCATATCAATGATTGTATAGCATCTCTATGCTTTATTAGTAGTTGATGGAAGGTGGTCGTAGGTGTGGGCGACGTTACTTGTCAGTTTACATGGTGCATGAAAGCCTTTAATGATAAACCCAAGTAACCTGTACAATATAGTAAATACTGTCTATAATCCACCAACGAGTTGCAGTTCATTGTCATCGTTATTAAAAATTGTCAATACCATTGCTCTGATGATGTAGCTCAGGCCTTTGTATGGTAACAAAGTAAAATTTATGATGCCTCTGGTGATGGTACATGACATGATCCTTATAGGACTGGTGCTATGTAGCTCAGCCTTTTCATGTATTGTAAGGTATTATTCATGAATCTCTCCTCAGCTGATTTCTTTTATTTCTACTTAAAATATTTAGCAAATCTAAATTAATTTCAATAAACTGAATCCATTCTATAACTTGGATAACTTTAATAAATATTGTAAAATGCAACTTAATATTTATTTTTTTTTATTTAACATAGCTGGATTCTTAATAGAAGATCAATGCAGTGTGATAAAATTAAATGTTGGACTTAAGTAATGAAAGAAAATCTTATCTGCTACAGATATCTGAATAAATCTACCTATCAAAAATGCTGATAGAGTAAAACTGACTGGAATATTCATTCAGAAATAAAATTAAAAGAGCACTGCTTCACTACTCAAACACAGTTCCATGAAGCTTAGCCCAAAAAAGAAAAGACACAGATCTGACATTTTCTGCTGCACAACAGACCCCTCTTTTAGTTTATGATGTCAATATTCCCTATGCAATACATTTGTACCAATCTGATCTTCTTGTCAAATGTTTGTGTTTATAATGTGCCTGACATGGCTCCCAGAGTTGTTTGTGTTTAAAATGTGCTAACATGGCTCCACATTACGAGATGTTTGGGTTTATAATGTGCCTGACATGGCTCCCACATTATGAGTTGTTTGTGTTTATAATGTGCTAACATGGCTCACACATTACGAGATGTTTGTGTTTATAATGTGGCTAACATGGCTACCGCATTATGAGATGTTTGTGTTTATAATGTGCCTAGCATGACTCGCACATTACGAGATGTTTGTGTTTATAATGTGGCTAACATGGCTACTGCATTATGAGATGTTTGTGTTTATAATGTGCCAAGCATGACTCGCACATTACAAGATGTTTGTGTTTATAATGTGGCTAACACGGCTCCCACATTATGAACTGTTTGTGTTTATAATGTGCCAAACATGGCTCCCACATTATGAGATGTTTGTGTTTATAATGTGCCTAGCATGACTCGCACATTACAATATGTTTGTGTTTATAATGTGCCTAACATGGCTCGCACATTATGAGATGTTTGTGTTTATAATGTGCCTAGCATGACTCCCACATTACAAGATGTTTGTGTTTATAATGTGCCTAACACGGCTCCCACATTATGAGATGTTTGTGTTTATAATGTGCCTAACACGGCTCGCACATTATGAGATGTTTGTGTTTATAATGTGCCTAGCATGACTCGCACATTATGAGATGTTTGTGTTTATAATATGCCTAACATGGCTCCAACATTATGAGATGTTTGTGTTTATAATGTGCCTAGCATGACTCCCACATTACGAGATGTTTGTGTTTATAATGTGCCTAACACGGCTCCCACATTATGAGATGTTTGTGTTTATAATGTGCCTAACATGGCTCCCACATTATGAGATGTTTGTGTTTATAATGTGCCTAGCATGATTCGCACATTACGAGATGTTTGTGTTTATAATGTGCCTAACATGGCTTCTACAGTATGAAAATAAGTAGCATTATAGAGCAATACTAACATAATTGCATCTTACCATAGTTCAGTTGTATTATCATAAATATTCATTAGCTATAACAGAAGCATATAAGTGAAAGCACTCTAAACTATGATAAAGAACAGCTATTATTAGTGCAGCTCCTTTCCAGTCTTTTCATTTAATTGAATATCAGTATGGGTGGTGATAGTTTTTTTTTTACACTGCTCTGTATCCATCTGTTCTATTTTAATGATTTAAAACCTTCGGAGTAAAACATTTGGTGAGTCATTCTACTCATTTAGCACTTTCATAAAAAAATTCACACATCTTTCACAGGTTGTGAAATGAAGCTGTTTGCATAATATAAACATTAAAAATATCAAAGTCTGGAATACTAAATTGTTTTTTCTGCATGATCCTTTACTAGTATTTCAAATGTTTACTTACCATTAGCAATATATGTAAAAGGCATGATAAGGCAATGTTGCAATACTCAACAAAACACTGAAAATATAAAGTCTAGAAATTGTATGTTGTATTTTACTATCATAAATGCTGAAGTCTTAGCAGTATGGCAAATTATATAGAATGAGTTCTTATTTTCAGTGAAACACAATCTAATCTGCAGTAAATATGATTCAGTTTTTATTTGTAGAAATTGCTACATTGAGAATCATGACATAAAATTTACTGAAGAAACCACAAAGTTTAGTAAATTAACATATTTAAAAGCCTTTGGAATAAGACCAGAGGAGTGTTGAGAATATCCTGAGGGTACAAGATCACAGTCAACAACTGATACCCTTTCTCCCTGTTGAATCCATACTAACATGCATTTTAGGAACTCCAAAAATGGTCTGCTCATATACACTAGTCACATTCCTTTCATCCTTAAATTCTGCATGTTCATTATATCACAGCTTCCACCATGTCATCATTGTGTGTGTGTGTGTGTGTGTGTGTGTGTGTGTGTGTGTGTGTGTGTGTGTGTGTGTGTGTGTGTGTGTGTGTGTGTGTGTGTGTGTGTGTGTGTGTGTGTGTGTGTGTGTGTTGAGGGGGTGGATCAGTATTTCACTATGCCCATCTGTCTTTCTTCCTTCAACTCTGAACACACCAAGGCTTTTTGTTTTTATTTTTGCCTTTTCTTCCTTCTACACATCATTGTTACTGATCCAGCCCTGAATGAATACATACTGAATCTTGCAGCTGCCTTGTGACCCCCCTCCGGACTTTCTCAGGTAATTGCTGGCACCAATTACAAACCAAAGACAATAAGGATCAGCTCGTCTGAGCTTCCTTTTCGGGGAGGTCTTACTTGGACCTACCTTGTTTCTCATTTCTTCTCTTTGTGGCAATGTGGACAAGCAGCATATTGACCTGCCTCTGCAGCAGCTCAGCAAAGCCCACCACTACCCACTGACCATGCCTTCTCAGGTGATTTCCCTGCTTCCATTAGAGGTCATCATCAGGAGATCCCCACATACCACCCACACCCTGGGTTGGGCATGCCAATCTGTTCCTGCAGCTCTATCAGTCACATGAAATTATAATCAAAGCTGGATCACCTGGGCGGTCATCAAGGCATTATCGCTCTATGCCACCAGAGTGGCTCGCAATAAGGCTCTTGATAGCTGTAAAGGAGTCATAGTTAGTAAACATACTGATATTCTGTTTTGATTCTACTTATAAAAATGCTGCTTTGGGTTATACTTACTAGCTTTGTTAATCATAACTTTTTTTTTACTCCCTGATCCCTTTGGGTTAGAATTAGCCTTTTAATTATTAAGTCCTTGTCTAACAAAATCCTTGCTCTTCTCCATAGATACTGCTTTCTGAATTTTATTGCATGTAAATGTTAATTATAAGAAGCAAGCAATTTAACTTTCAATGATTTCTAAGACTGTGCATTCATTCATCCATCCATCCATCCTGCCTTCCATCTATTCATCTGTTCATCCATCCACTTAAGTCTATGTACCTCTCCATCCATCATTCATCTATCAATCCATCCACTTTCTGAGCTGCATGCCTCAATTAATTTTGAAGTGCTAGCAAGCTGAGCAGGGTAGACCAAATGTCCTGACTTCCAAGCCAGGGTGGGAGGTTGGTATAATGGTTAAGGTGTTTACCGTATAAACACAAGGTGCAAGGTTTGATTCTCACATGGGTTAACTTGGTTCACTTAAAATGGCTCACAAGAGCAATTAGCCAAGCACTAATCTATAAACCTGTGAGCCTAAGCAACAGTATCCACCTCATCTTGTGTAATTCAGTTATTCTTAGGTAAACTGAAAGGGGTAATTTCTCCAATATTTTGGCTGTGCCCCAGGACCTCCTTGTAGTAGACCAAGACTTCTACACCTCCTGAGAAAAGCACCCAGGAAGCACCCTTACAAGGTACTGCAGCCACCTCAAGTGACTCTACTTAATTTGGAGAAGCAGTAGTTGTATTCCAAGATCCTCCTGGGTAGCTGAGCTTCTCATTCTGCAAGCCACCTTAGTCCTACTGCTTGTATTTGTGACCCATACTCTTAGGATGTACGAAAACGCATGACCATAGGTGAGGATAGGGATACTGACTCACTAATATACAAGATTCATCACAGGACTCAACTCATCACCACAGTGCCATTCTATACATGCAATACAGTGTCACAGTGATATATAATTGACAGACTCCTATATAGACCAATCTAGTGATCTGGATGTGGGAAAAAGCAAACATAATTAGTCATCAGTTTTACAGTTTCTGTGATATTTAATTGAGGTTTTTAGATGACATCTTTATTTTATGGAAAGGAGTTCTGGAGCAGTGCCAACATTTATTGTGTGATCTACAAACTACCACTAAATATTTTTGAATAGTATTTATATTACTAACAAGGAACAAATGAACTATCTTGATGTGATGGTTACTAAAAACTGTTCAGTGATTAAGACTGCAGTGTGTTGTAAAATTATTTATTGCAATTCATTTTTGCATATTTTTCTAGTCATCAGCCTCTAATGTTGAAAAAGAGTATTACCAAGAGTCGATTGAATTCTGCCTGCAGGTTGACTTCTGTAGATATCTTCCTTCATGAAGTTGGTGTTTTGAAAAACATGTTTTTAGTTAGAGAGACCCTCAAGTTTTGAATGACAATTTGGTTGCTGAAGTGTTCCCTAAACTCAACTCTGAATATGGCCCCATACTTTTTAAGGGGTTTAATAAATTGCATCAGGCACAACCAGGAAGGGTTGATAAAGACAGCAGGGAGCATAGCTCTTCACTGAAAGCTCATTTCATTGAAACTGAAATCATTGTAAACAATTTGTCTAAAGCACTTTTCCCTGAAAACTTATTTTACTCGAACCACAATTCATAGAAAACTGCAGAATATGATGTCGTTTTGTGTCATTACAGTCATTAGAGAAGTGCATTTACAGGATTCTGTGAGAATCGGTAATGTTGTACCTGTAGATTTGTAGAGGTTTGTATTTGTGCACCAAAACTGATTCATTACGTGTCATGTTTTTTTCCTTGCACCGTGGCTATGCAACTGTGGAGTTTGTATATGTAAATTCTCAAAAGACACAAAACAAAGTTCCAAATAACAGGATAGAAAATAGAATAAAACAATTTGATAACAGCCACAAAACACAGCAACCACCTCAGGCTTAGGATAATCCAATTTATTCACCGACTAAGCGCTTTCACCAATTTAATGGCTTCCTCAGAGTCAGTGTAAAACTGGTTGCTGTGTTTTGTGGCTGTTATCGAATTGTTTTATTCTATTTTCTATTCTGTTATTTGGAACTTTGTTTTGTGTCTTTTGAGAATTCGATTCAGCCCCAGCTTGTCAGCTGACGATTTCGGGCGTCATGGAAGTAGTCCTGAAGGAGATCGCTGCAGGAGTTAATAAGTTGCTCCAAATGTATGCTAAGGATCAGGGGGCTATTGATGTCAGCCCCACAAGCTCTCAAGTTGAGCTGTATACCTTACATTCCCCGGTGGCTTCAGGTTCCAGTTTACCGCCGGGGCAGAAATCAGTAGTTCCGGTTTCCTTATCTTTCTCGGATGTGGTGTCCAACCCGGTTGCAAGGTCGAAGTCGGGCCCGAATGGGTCGGGAGCTTCAGTGCGTGAGCCTGGTGTTTCTACAGGGAGGCGTGACAAGGATGAGATGGCTCGAGAATTGTTGGCATGGTTTGAGGAACCTGATTTCAACGACCGAAGAGATTTTTCAGCAGAGGGTCGGAAGTTACCGTTATCGTTGCCACTTAAGGAGCAAATAGCTAAATATGATAGAATGTGTACCAGGTACAAGGCTTTACAGCTGGACAATCTTTTCTTGGGACGTTGTAAAGAGCTCAAGCAGGTGCCTAAGGGGCTCCGGTTGTGGAAGCACCCTATGGGCATCGAGGCAGGTTCCGACGCCTACAAGGAGCTTATTTCTCTGTTCAACAGAACGGGTCTTGATATGTTGGACATCATAGTGAAAAACAATTCCAACAGGTTAGTTTCTTTACGAGAAGATATTTTAAAGTTGCACAATAATATTTGTTCAGATTTATTGTTTTTTCAATACGAGGCCTATTTTTTGAAAGTTCACAAAAAATTGAGTGACTTTGTGAGTAAGAATAAGGCATTGAAATTTAAGAAATTAACGAGGGACACTGTTGACTATCAGGCCAATATGGCTTATCCGCCAGGTCAAAATAGAATTAAAACAAATGGGGAAGTCAGGGTTCCTTTTGGTCACGAAAGGAACAGGTCCCTTTACAATGGCCGTGTTGATTCATTTCACAACGACATACTGACTGAGGGTGTTTTTGGTGAACTACCTGACCAGGTTTTTGATGAAGTGGATTTTTTGGATCCACCAGTGGGACCTCGCAGGTCCGAGAGACTAATGAGCAAGGCCCAAACGAAGGGGTTTGCGAAGAAACAACAAGACTGGACAGGAGAAGGTCACCTAGGACATTATTAACAGACTATGATGACTATGTGAGTTGTTGTGTTGATTTGGGATGTGATTTGAATGTCATTTTTGAGGATTGTTCTCATGATATTGTTAGTACTTCTGAATTGCCTGTTCAATTGACTGTATTTAATCCCGAAGAAATTCGGGTGGGTATGTCCATTGTTTTGAATGATACAAACGAGGGCTCAGATTCTAACTTTGATTGCAACTTGAACAAAGGGGTGGGGGTGTGTACGGAGGGTTCATGTATCAACAGTCATGATACTCTGAGCCATGATATAGTATTTGATTCTGTAGGATTGATTCAAGTTGAACAAGGTATGTGTAACAATTGTGAAGTTGATAAGAATTGTATCAGTACTGTTAGCACTAACACAAATTCATCTTGTCAAATTCTCCATATGAGAGAATTTTTCATTTATAATTATACAGAAAGGGAAATTAATGATGTTTATTTCCAGCTATTTACTAAGGGTATTAATTTTGTACCATGTTTCAGACCAGATTTAGCTGAAATATTGATTAATTTGAGGCTTTTCACAAGAAGACTAAATCTAGAAATGTTTTTTCATAACAATCCTAGTAATTTATTGAACACTGAATTGTCTGGTCATATGACACCTGCTAGGAAAAGTACCTTTATTCCGCCACCTTTTGCTGAGGTTGTAGCCTTAGAAAAATTTTTGGAGTTTGAATTTAGGAAAGTATGGAGTGATAGTTCTACATGGATTGATAATTTAACATCACAAGAAAGGATGCTCTTAAAAGAGCTGAAGAATTCCAATTCCATTAGGTGTATGAAACCTGACAAGGGTGGTGGGATGGTGTTAATGAATAAATTGGACTACATTGCAGCTATGTTAAACATTTTGGATGACTTTGAAACATATTCAAGGGTTTCGAGGAACGAAATTAATGTAGCCTTTAAAAGGATTGATGCTTTTTTATGGGATGCTTTGTTTCAAGGGGCCATTTCCGAGAAAGAATATGATTTCTTGATGGTAAAAAACCCAGCCTTACCAAAAATTTTTGGTATTCCTAAGGTCCACAAAGGAGTAGTCAATCTGCAGTTTAGACCTATAGTAGCAGCAAGGGGTTCAAAAACTGAACCCTTGGCCTCCTTTGTGGACTGTATTTGTAAAAAGGTGTTTGAGGGGGTCCCTCATGTTTTGAGGGACTCATGGCACTGCTTGGAGAGGCTGAGAGAAGTCAAAGAAGACAGTAGTTCATATAGTTTTTTGTCAATTGATGTGGTGAATTTATTTTCTTCTATCCCACACAAGGAGGGCTTGGACATGTTCCGTGAGGGATTGTTGTTGAGCAACAAAGTGGACAAGGACAGGATTAATTTGACTTGTGACTTAATGGAATTGGTCCTATAGCAAAATGGTATTTTACTTCATTTGAGTCAGATGAAAAACACAATCTAATCTGCAGTAAATATGATTCAGTTTTTATTTGTAGAAATTGCTACATTGAGAATCATGACATAAAATTTACTGAAGAAACCACAAAGTTTAGTAAATTAACATATTTAAAAGCCTTTGGAATAAGACCAGAGGAGTGTTGAGAATATCCTGAGGGTACAAGATCACAGTCAACAACTGATACCCTTTCTCCCTGTTGAATCCATACTAACATGCATTTAGGAACTCCAAAAATGGTCTGCTCATATACACTAGTCACATTCCTTTCATCCTTAAATTCTGCATGTTCATTATATCACAGCTTCCACCATGTCATCATTGTGTGTGTGTGTGTGTGTGTGTGTGTGTGTGTGTGTGTGTGTGTGTGTGTGTGTGTGTGTGTGTGTGTGTGTGTGTGTGTGTGTGTGTGTGTGTGTGTGTGTGTGTGTGTTGAGGGGGTGGATCAGTATTTCACTATGCCCATCTGTCTTTCTTCCTTCAACTCTGAACACACCAAGGCTTTTTGTTTTTATTTTTGCCTTTTCTTCCTTCTACACATCATTGTTACTGATCCAGCCCTGAATGAATACATACTGGATCTTGCAGCTGCCTTGTGACCCCCCTCCGGACTTTCTCAGGTAATTGCTGGCACCAATTACAAACCAAAGACAATAAGGATCAGCTCGTCTGAGCTTCCTTTTCGGGGAGGTCTTACTTGGACCTACCTTGTTTCTCATTTCTTCTCTTTGTGGCAATGTGGACAAGCAGCATATTGACCTGCCTCTGCAGCAGCTCAGCAAAGCCCACCACTACCCACTGACCATGCCTTCTCAGGTGATTTCCCCAGCTTCCATTAGAGGTCATCATCAGGAGATCCCCACATACCACCCACACCCTGGGTTGGGCATGCCAATCTGTTCCTGCAGCTCTATCAGTCACATGAAATTATAATCAAAGCTGGATCACCTGGGCGGTCATCAAGGCATTATCGCTCTATGCCACCAGAGTGGCTCGCAATAAGGCTCTTGATAGCTGTAAAGGAGTCATAGTTAGTAAACATACCGATATTCTGTTTTGATTCTACTTATAAAAATGCTGCTTTGGGTTATACTTACTAGCTTTGTTAATCATAACTTTTTTTTTACTCCCTGATCCCTTTGGGTTAGAATTAGCCTTTTAATTATTAAGTCCTTGTCTAACAAAATCCTTGCTCTTCTCCATAGATACTGCTTTCTGAATTTTATTGCATGTAAATGTTAATTATAAGAAGCAAGCAATTTAACTTTCAATGATTTCTAAGACTGTGCATTCATTCATCCATCCATCCATCCTGCCTTCCATCTATTCATCTGTTCATCCATCCACTTAAGTCTATGTACCTCTCCATCCATCATTCATCTATCAATCCATCCACTTTCTGAGCTGCATGCCTCAATTAATTTTGAAGTGCTAGCAAGCTGAGCAGGGTAGACCAAATGTCCTGACTTCCAAGCCAGGGTGGGAGGTTGGTATAATGGTTAAGGTGTTTACCATATAAACACAAGGTGCAAGGTTTGATTCTCACATGGGTTAACTTGGTTCACTTAAAATGGCTCACAAGAGCAATTAGCCAAGCACTAATCTATAAACCTGTGAGCCTAAGCAACAGTATCCACCTCATCTTGTGTAATTCAGTTATTCTTAGGTAAACTGAAAGGGGTAATTTCTCCAATATTTTGGCTGTGCCCCAGGACCTCCTTGTAGTAGACCAAGACTTCTACACCTCCTGAGAAAAGCACCCAGGAAGCACCCTTACAAGGTACTGCAGCCACCTCAAGTGACTCTACTTAATTTGGAGAAGCAGTAGTTGTATTCCAAGATCCTCCTGGGTAGCTGAGCTTCTCATTCTGCAAGCCACCTTAGTCCTACTGCTTGTATTTGTGACCCATACTCTTAGGATGTGAAACGCATGACCATAGGTGAGGATAGGGATACTGACTCACTAATATACAAGATTCATCACAGGACTCAACTCATCACCACAGTGCCATTCTATACATGCAATACAGTGTCACAGTGATATATAATTGACAGACTCCTATATAGACCAATCTAGTGATCTGGATGTGGGAAAAAGCAAACATAATTAGTCATCAGTTTTACAGTTTCTGTGATATTTAATTGAGGTTTTTAGATGACATCTTTATTTTATGGAAAGGAGTTCTGGAGCAGTGCCAACATTTATTGTGTGATCTACAAACTACCACTAAATATTTTTGAATAGTATTTATATTACTAACAAGGAACAAATGAACTATCTTGATGTGATGGTTACTAAAAACTGTTCAGTGATTAAGACTGCAGTGTGTTGTAAAATTATTTATTGCAATTCATTTTTGCATATTTTTCTAGTCATCAGCCTCTAATGTTGAAAAAGAGTATTACCAAGAGTCGATTGAATTCTGCCTGCAGGTTGACTTCTGTAGATATCTTCCTTCATGAAGTTGGTGTTTTGAAAAACATGTTTTTAGTTAGAGAGACCCTCAAGTTTTGAATGACAATTTGGTTGCTGAAGTGTTCCCTAAACTCAACTCTGAATATGGCCCCATACTTTTTAAGGGGTTTAATAAATTGCATCAGGCACAACCAGGAAGGGTTGATAAATATAGCAGGGAGCATAGCTCTTCACTGAAAGCTCATTTCATTGAAACTGAAATCATTGTAAACAATTTGTCTAAAGCACTTTTCCCTGAAAACTTATTTTACTCGAACCACAATTCATAGAAAACTACAGAATATGATGTCGTTTTGTGTCATTACAGTCATTAGAGAAGTGCATTTACAGGATTCTGTGAGAATCGGTAATGTTGTACCTGTAGATTTGTAGAGGTTTGTATTTGTGCACCAAAACTGATTCATTACGTGTCATGTTTTTTTCCTTGCACCGTGGCTATGCAACTGTGGAGTTTGTATATGTAAATTGTTGGGGGGGGTGAAACAGGGCTTGCCCCTTGAAAAAAACAGGTTTTGTGTAGTATATTTGTTGTGTAGTTGTGCGGAATGTTTTCTATGTATTATAATTCGACAAAATGAGTTTTCAATGAAGTTTAAATGAATTGTTTCCAGTGACCCAGATAACAATACTCACAAGAGATGGTTTGTTCTTCCTTTTCTATAGCAGATAATAGGACCATTAAAAAGATCATTATTAGAGACACGTGTCAATTTTTCACTACTGAGCTTTCCCTGTTGATGTTATGTCATAAATCACACACAGTAGGAGACTAAACTTAAAGAAAATGTTAGAAATGACCCAGCTGACATCTTTTGAGACTAGTAACTTTTAAAAAACTCTAATTGTAGACATTATAGTTAATGTCCTTATATTAATGTACTAGAAAGGGGTGTTAGATTGTATTACAAGATGGAAAAAAACTGGTAAATATAATTGTTCATCTTTTTGAATTGTTTACCTCATGGTATGTGACCCTTGTGAAGTATTCTACATTGGGAAAATCAGAAAAGCTGTCCATAAGAGGATTAATCAACACCTTTATTCTAATTCTAAAAATGAGCAGACAAATACATTGGCTAGACATACTACTAAATGTAGTGATCATATTAGATTTTTGTTCAGTGTTTTTGGAAAGATAGAGATTCCTCAGTGGGGACTGCAGTGGTGGTGCTGCGGTAGCGTTGTCACCTCACAGTAAGACGTCCTGTTCGATTCTCAGCTAGAGCGTCTTCTGTGTGGAGACATGCGTGAATTGAAGGTTGCGCGTCAGGGCCGGCAACTCAGCACGTAAAAATCTACTGCCAATCATTAGCGGACCGGAGTTCCGCTGTGGCAACCCTAACGGGGAAAAGCCAAAAGATACAACAACAAGAGATTCCTCAGTGGGAGAGTGATTGGAGAATATTACTTGGGCACAAAAACAATTTGTCAATTCGTCAGTTGAGAACAAATGCCGTGAAACAACCAGGACTGAATGACAATATTAGTATCTCCAAGGCCTTAAAGCTAAGATAAGCTAGTTTAGGGAACATTTTAATATGCATTTTATAGGTTCATGGGTTCATGGATTCATAGGTACATACTAGGCTAATGCCACCACAGCCTAGCTCTGCAGTCCATCCTAGTTGTGTCCATATGTACACCACAGTGTTGTACAAAGCATGCAGTGCTGCATCTCAGTGTCATGCAATGTTGCACCTCAAGTGTGCAGCACAATACATGCAGTACTGCACCACAGTGTTGTATAATGCATGCAGTACTGCACCTCAATGTCATACAATACATGGGGTACTGCACTGTGGTGTTGTATAATTATATGGAGTACTGCACCTTAGTGTAATACAATATGTACAATGCTGCATCTCAGTGTCATAAATACAATGTTGTAGAATACATGATGATGAGGTTAAAACTACCAACATAAAAATTTCAGCAAAACACAAATTAAAGGTCATGCTGCTAAATGCTAGGAGTCTAAACATAAAACTGCACTCATTGCAAGAATTCCTAACCCTGGAAAATGCTGACATCTGTGTGGTCACATAAACCTGGTTCAAAGCTTTGGAGAGCACTCCACCCTTACCTGGTTACTCATCCTATCATACATTCAGACCCCAAACTGTGGGTAGTAAAGCCAGAGGAGGTGGAGTTTTAATATATATTAAAGACATGCATACCTCCAGGCTGGTCAAACAGTATGACACACAGGAGACACTCCAGGTGCAGTTAACTATTGACAAGACCCCATCCCCATACAAATCATAGCTAGCTACCGGCCCCCAAATCTGACTCTAAACCTCTTCAAATCTATCAAGATTCAAGCCTTTATCCTGATCCTGGGTGACTTTAACTATCCAAACATAGTCTGGAAGAACTGCTCTTGCCAGAACACAAATGCCCAGAGAGACCTTGATTTTGTCAATGCAAATGCTTAGGAACAGCTAGTTGATACCCCCACAAGAGGTGATAATATCTTGGACTTGGCATTAACCAACATGAGTAACCACTGCAGCATCCCTGCAGTATCATCCTCCCTTGTAAGATCCGACCATAAAGCAGTCATGTTTGAAGTCACCATCTCCCCCAACGCCCCTCTAGCTAAGTTCAATCAAAAAATCTTCACCAAAGTTGATTACAGCCTCCTTAGGGATGGTATAAACAGCTTCACAGCCCCCTCCCCCTCTCTAGGAACTGGCACCAGCATCCAAATCTATACCAAATTACTATACGAAAATTTATATAGATGCATGGAATCAGGAATATCTGACAGGACTAAATCATCCTCCGCAAGGAAGAGTAAACCTGTCTGGTGGACATCTGCAATAAATAAACTCTATAACAAATGATCAAATTGCTGACCAGGACCAAGAAGGAGCAGATACCCAATTGGAAGCAATCTCCCCTAAGCCTAAACAAGCAAATAAGAGCACTAGTGAAATCCTCAAAAGCAAGCTTCGAGTCCAAATTGGCCACATCTACTAGATACAATCATAAGGCCTTCTTCACATATGTCAGTCATCTCAAAGGTAGCACCCAGATCTGTTCAGAACTGATGGTCAAGGGTGCCAAATATACAAATGTCATAGATATAGCAAACTTGCTGGCTGACAGATTCAGCAAAAATTTCACCCCTCTGTCCCCCCATCAGTAAACCAGGACATTCCCAGTACCTGCCCCCTTCCCCTTATATCTAGGGATAAGGTCATCACTGCTCTCTCAAAGACAAAAAATGCAGCCTCCATGAGACCCAATAACATCCCAGGCTGCATCCTACATGAACTCAGGCAGGAACTTGCAGCACCATTAGGCACCCTATTCAACCAAAGCCTGAGTTCCAGTTTTGTCTCAGCTAAGTGGAGGACAGCCACTGTCATCCCTTTACACAAAGATGGAGCATCCACTGATCTGGGAAATTATAGACCCATCAGCCTAACTAGCCTGATCTGCAAGCCCATGGAATGGATTATCATGTAATTCATTAACAAGGACATTGACAACCTCCAAACACTTGATCCCACACAGCTTGGCTTCATTAGTGGGAGTAAATGTCTATTAAATTTGGTTGACTTTTTTGAGACAGTCACCAAAACCATGGATTAGGGGAAGAGAGTGCACACCACCTACGTTGACCTGGCCAAAGCCTTTGACACTATTCCCCACTCGGGCATAATAGATAAACTCTCTCAACTAAGCATTAATCTATATGCTACTAGATGGGTAGCCAACTGGCTCACTAATAGAACTCACCTAGTCAAAATAGGAGTAGCCACCTCAAGCATTAGACCCGTATCGACTGGCGTATCCCAGGGTTCAGTCTTGGGGCCTCTGTTATTTGAGATATACTTTTCTCAGATATAGGCCAAAACCAGTGGGATGTGGCTGACCAAGTTTGCAGATGACTGCAAGTTGGGAGCTGTCATCAATTCCCCTAGTGAAGTGGACATCCTCCAAGAGGGTCTCACCCAAACAAATGACTGGTGCCAGAAATATGGCCTCAAGCTGAATACAAAAAAAAATGCATCAACATCCCCTTTGGGGAGAGAGATGTCCCCACAAATTATCACATTAATAACAATGTTCTAAGCATGCAGTCAGTCGTGAGGGATTTGGCCATCCAGATTGATAGCAGCCTGACATTTGATCACTATGTTGCTTCTGTTGTACGGAAAGATTTCTACATGGCCCACCTCATAAGTAAGGGTATCTCATTCAGGGACAAGGAGGTCATAATGTCCCTGTATTCTTCCCTTATAAGGCCCATTATTCACTACAACACCCCATTCGGCATGCACTTCGCAAAGCACATGCAGTAACTGGAGAGACCACAGAGGTTCCTCACCAGAAGAATCCAGGGCCTCAAAAATCTACCATACACAGATAGGCTAAAAGCCCTAAGCCTCTACTCTGTTTCATACAGACTCCTCAGAGGTGACCTCTGTCTGGCATACAAGATGATCTCGGACCCCACCTTGATGGGACTGCAGCATATCTGCAAGTCAAGCTCCACTTGAGTAACTCACACATGTGGCCTCAACCTGGTCTGTAACATCAGTAGGACTTACTGACAGGACAGATTTATGTCCCAGAGACTCCCCATCTATGGAATATACTCCCTCTCCACATCAAGCAGAGTACCTCTATACCCCTTTTTAAGCACAATCTGGATAACTGGATGGGAAATGGAAATATATCTCTGGGATTCAACCCGTGTCCCTGCTGAACAGGGGCATTGGATGCTGATTTGTCTATGCATGGGCTAAACTCTTGGCTAGGCTTATAAGGGCCTGAGGCCAATAGCCTAGTAACTTCCTATCATTCTATACTACATCACAGTGTCATATATATGCAATGTTGCACCATAGTGATTGTAAAATACATGTAGTAGTTCATCACAGTGTCATATAATACATACAGTACTGTACCAGAGTGGTAGTATCCTCTGTGAAATATGCGTATCCCTCCAAACCATTCTGTTTATTGTTGCAGTTTAGATTCCATGATAGAGTATTTCTGATGCCATTTGACTTGCTGATATGTACTAAATCAATCAGTGTTGCATCAGAGGATGCCTTGTATGCCATTCACATGTCACCTCTAAGGAGTCTGTAGGATACTAAGCATTGTGACAGGGCTTTGAGTCAGTCCATGTAGGAAATGTTGTTTAAGCCTTGTAACCTTTTAGTAAGGCATCTCTATGGGTTTTCTATTTGTTGAATGTATTTGGACAGGGCATTGTACTCAATGACTGTCCTAATGAGGGCTGAGTAAAGTGTTGTTGGAAAGGCAGACTCCTCAGTGTGGGAGTGATTGGAGAATATTACTGGGGAAGAACAAAATAATTTGCCAGTTGAGAACTAATGCCACGAGACAACAATGGGGGCAGAGTAAAGAGGGACATAGACGTTCGTAGATCTAGACAGAATCCCTTTGTTTATATCCTGTGCGATATACAAGGACTTTCTTACAACAATTGACACATGATGGCTAAAAGGTAGATCACTATCCACATAAGTTAACAACTTTTAGACAACTGGGACAACTCATAGAGGTGTATTGTCGATGTTTTAGTTGCCTGGGGTAGATAATTTCCAAAAGGATACAATAATACATTTTTGGCATTTAGTTTCATTCCATGATTTTGGCACCAGTTATTTGGGTCAAACCTTCCTGCAAGGTGGCTTAGTCATTTGGAGATTTATTCACCGGTCCTAGCTTATAGTCATCTGCAAACGTAGTCAACCATAGCACACCTTGGTATTGGCTCTTACTTCAGAAAAGTAGATGGCAGACAGGAGAGGTTCCAGCACAGAATCCTTGAGGACTCCACTAGTGGCTGGTCTATTTGTGGAGGTAACTTACTCTGTTTTGATTTCCTGAATCATGCCTGTGAGACAGTATTTCCACTTTTTCTCACTTCTTCAGACTACTGTCTAAATCCTAACCACACATAGTCATGAAGAAGACCCCAAGGTTATTAAATTCTCCACCTGAAGTAGTTTCTCCATCTCAACCGTAGAGGACAGTACAATGTTTATGTAAAAAAAAAAAACTACGGAGGCAGTAAGCCCATAAAAATGGCTTAATCCAGTATTTTAAAAGGCTACATTTAGCCTTGCCCTGTGACACAGAGGGAAAAAGACTTATTTTTGACCCAAGTTTCATTATTTATTTTATTTTTTTATAGTTTGATGACTAGGTTAGTCTGATTTAGCCACTAGATGCTTTTCAGGGGAGATCTAAAATTGTAGTCATGCAGACTATGCCTACAAAGCAGTACCTTATCCACATCCAGGCATCTCAGACCATCTGGTCATCATGCTGTTTACTGCATACACACCGCTGCTGAAAAGGGGCAAACATACAGCCAAACAACTAAGGATATGGCCTGAGAGAGCATGAATGGTCATTGTTTAGGGATGCAGCTGTAAACAACCACCATATTTGTGGTTCAATCACCATATTCACCTGGAAAAGTATACTGAATCTGTAATGGCCTATATTTTAAAATGTGTTGACGGTGTAACAGTCATCAAATGTACCACCATACATGCTAACCAGAAACCCTGGGTATCTGGTGAAGTATATGAGCTCCTAAAGGCAGAAAATGCTGCATTTAAATCAAAAAGCAAGGATGCCCTAAGAGAGGCCAGAACAAATCTAAGTAGAGGTATAAAGGAGGCTAAGAGGAACTGTGGACATAAAATTCAGAGACACTTCTCTGACCAAGGGGACTCCAGATGTTTCATGCAAGGCATATAAGCCATAACTGACTACAGGCCTGCATCCTCCCCATGTGATGACAACACAGAGTTTCTGAACAAACTAAACACCTACTTCAGCAGATTTGATATGGACAATAACACTGTGCCAAATAAGCTCCCTGTTGAACAGGGTGAGGAGGTGCTATGTCTAAGAACATCTGATGTTCTGAAGACCCTGAGGTAAGTAAACCCAAGAAAATCAGCTGGTCCTGATAATATTATGGGAGGGGGTCTAAAAGACTGCAATACCCAAATGTCAACTGTACTAACAGATATATTCAACACATCTCTGCAACTAGCCATTGTACCCAGTTGCTTCAAAAATACGACAATCATTCCCTTCCCCAAAGAAATCTCAACCAACCAGCCTCAATGATTACTGGCCAATTGCTTGTACATCAATAGTAATGAAGTCTTTTGAGCAGCTGGTCAAGAACCATACCTCTCCAAGCCTACCTGCAACACTGGATACACTACAGTTTGTTTATAGATGTAACCGCTGCACAGCTGATGCAATAGTTATAGTACTTCATGAATCCTTGGCACATCTAGAGAACAAGAATTGCAACATCAGAATGCTGTTCATCGATTTTAGTTCTACCTTTAACACTGTCATCCCCCAGAATCTGATATTGAAGCTGATCCAGCTGGGTATCCACCCCCCCCATGTAAATGGATATTGGACTTTCTTATACCCCAAAAAGTATGTGTGGGAAATAACAGTTCAATCAGTATTACACTGAGCACAGGTGTCCCCCAGGGCTGCGTCCTGAGTCCTCTGCTGTTCACCTTGTTGATACATGACTGCGTGGCCAAGCATGAGTCCAATGAAATCATCAAGTCTGCAGATAACATCACTGTCATAGGTCTTGTCAGAAATGGTGAGGAAACAGCCTACAGGGATGAAGTGGAGCATCTGATAGGCTGGTGCAACAGCAACAATCTGGTTTTAAATGTAAGCAATACCAAAGAATTAATAGGGGACTTCAGGAGGACTCAGGAGATACATCAGCCTCTGGAAATTAAGGGGGTGGCAGTGGAAAGAGTCAAAAACACCAAGTTACTGGGGGTGCACATCTCAGATGACCTATCCTGGTCGACTCATATTAGCCACACAGTGAAGAAGACACAACAATGTCTGCACTTCCTACAGAAACTGAGGAAGGCAAACCTGTCTCAGTCCATCCTCAAAGTCTTCTACAGGGGGACCATCAAGAGCATCCTCTCAAATAACATCATAGTTTTGTATGGTAACTGCAAAGCACCTGACTGCAAGGCTCTCCTGAGGGTAGTGAGGACAGAAGAAAAAGTCATTGGTTTCTCACTCCCATCCATGGATGATCTGCATGGGACTCTGTGTGTGGGAAGGGTTAGGAAGATAATTGACAATCCCACTTACATGGCATGTACTTCTGCCTTTCCTTGGGCAGGTTGTATCACAGTTTACACTGCAAAACATTTAGACTGAACAAGAGCTTCTTTCCTCTGTCCATAAGGCTGCTGAACTTGAATGCCAGGCATGCTAGCAAATAATCATAGCAATATTCCACATGCTGTGAAGTATCATCTGTGGTAATCACTCTGGCAAATTGCTTCAATAATTGGTTCAGTTAGCCTGATTTCTTATGCTATTACTTCCTGATTGTGCAATAGTCAGGAGTGAATCACCACTCCATACATGTGCAATATGAACATCAGAATATATCATACTACAACTGATGAAGTGCAATATTCTAAACAGTCACAATGTGAAGTCATAATCTTTGCAATACCTACAAGTATAATACTGTCTAATGTCTTCCTGTCCAATTGTGGTTATTTATTGTGTTGATAATATTTTAATTATTACTGTATGTGCATTAGTCTTACTGTCATTTAAGCTATGTGTTTCATTGTTATGTCTTGCAAGGTGGAGCAAAGCAATGTAATTTTGCTCAGTTTGCACTGCTGTGTATATCTGATCGACAATAAAGATTACTCTGACTTTGACTATGGAAAATTTGACTATAGCAATGGGAAATTTCCCCTACTTGTTTTGATAGGTGCTGTACAATCTTTTACTACCCCCCCCCAGTATTGGAAAATTAATTCATCTATTTGCTGTGGGAATAGAACTCAGAGCACTCTGCACCAAAGTCAAGGATGCTTCGTGTTGCACTATTAAGACTGCTTTACTATTGGCTGGAGCAGTGGAATATCCAGGTGGGGGAAGTTGAGAATGAGTTGCTAGCATTAGTTTGTCCATCTTGGTGTAAGGGAGTAGTGGTCCTAGTCAACCGATTGTTACAACATAAGCTGAGGTTTGCATTGCTCCAAAATGGCCAGGAATGGAATTGTGGTCTTCCTGATTCCAAGCCATTGAAAGAGCCATTGTCACTTGTTGGTGGAAGAATGCACATGCAAGGGGAGTTTAGGATGCCTTCCTGTGATGCAGATGCTCATTTCATCCACCAGGGGAATGCTATTGCCCTAACAGATAACCCTCATTGCAAAGATGCCAGTAGGGGTTCAGGACATCTCCATAGTTGCCTGGATGATGACCTCTCTGGCTGGATCTGTGGCATGAATACTGGCATGGGAACCACACCAATTACATCCCCTACATAAAATATGATCATTACTAAGGCTGCTATTACTGTGATTATGTTTATTCAAAAAATCAAGTATTTCTTGTTCTTTCATTAAAATTGTAGAAAAAGGTTATTTTCAAAGCAAGTAACTCAGATTAAAGTAATTCTCTTCCACCAGATTTACTTTTAGTGAAACAATAAATGATTTGTTGTTACAGTTGTGTATTGTTTCCAGTTTGCTTCTGCTGGGCTGCCAATAGAGTCTCTGTCTTAAACCATAATAATTTATTTTGCTGACTAGTGTCACAGTTTAACTGAGCACCATTTCAATAAGTAATCAGAGGTAGCCAACACCTGCTTTTTAATAATTTAACATACTACTTCTGTGATGCTGTTCTGTCTTTTAAGTTGTTTAAATCGCTTAATGCATCAAACTGTGTTGTGTTGCAGGTTCTGTAGTGCTGTGTTTGAGGTCATGTTACTTACAGAAGAAAGAAGAAAGTGGGAACAGATCTTTTCTTTCCATTTTTTTTTCAATTTTCCCTTTTTTCCAAATTTGTGTGACACTGGAGAAAGTATATTTTTCTCTATATATAGATATAGATTAGAGATATGCTTACCACTGATTTGGTTGCACATGGAATTCTTTGAAAAGATTTTTCCTTACACCATTCATTGAGTGTAGGTATTGTTGTGTTTTGGGAATCAGTAAAAATGCTAAAACTTATATTTTGTATAAAAAATTTAGCATTAGATTTTAGTGTGTGTGTGTGTGTGTGTGTGTGTGTGTGTGTGTGTGTGTGTGTGTGTGTGTGTGTGTGTGTGTGTGTGTGTGTGTGTGTGTGTGTGTGTGTGTGTGTGTGTGTGTGTGTGTGAGTGAATGTGTTTATAAGTTAGGGTAAGAGTAATGACTGGAGAAGGGGATATATATGTGTCTGAAGTGTGTGTGTATTTCGTGTGAGTGAGTATGTAGTTTAGTGTTAAGGAAAAAGTGTTTAGTAACCTAATAGAAGGGGATCAGGAGCAAGAGTAGAGAAAGGGATAGGGTTAGCTCACATAAGTAAGGTAGTGTTAGAGAAGGGCAAAGATATCTGTTCTAAATGTGAATTAGAAAATTGGCACTGAACTACCACCCCATAAGCTTAACCAGCCTGGTCTGCAAAGCTATGGAAAGAATCATTATGGAACTAATAAACAGAGACATTGGAGACTTACAGACACTTGATCCCACCCAGTTCGGCTTTGTAAAAGGCAGATCCTGCCTTTTAAACCTGGTTGACTTTTTCGAAACAGTCACTAGAGCCATTGATGAGGGCAAAGCAGTCCATACAGCCTACCTGGACTTGGCTAAAGCTTTCGACACAATTGTAGAAAAAGGTTATTTTAATTGTGTGTGTGTGTGTGTGTGTGTGTGTGTGTGTGTGTGTGTGTGTGTGTGTGTGTGTGTGTGTGTGCACTTGCAACAGCTAGAGAGACCCCAAAAGTACCTCACCAAGAGGATCAAGGGTCTCCAACATATGTCATATGCTGCCAGACTAAAGAAACTCCAACTCTCTGGCATCATAGACAAGCTCAACAGCTTAAATGTAAATCCATATGTCACAAGATGGGTGGCAAACTGGCTAAAGGATAGAAACCATAAAGTCAAAATCGCTAGAGCCATGTCAGACTCAAAGCCAGTGACAAGTGGTGTCCCACAGGGCTCTGTCCTGGGACCCCTCTTGTTTTGCATTTATTTCTCAGATGTGAAAGCAAACATGGGAGGGTTGTGGCTGACAAAGTTCGCAGATGACTGCAAACTAGGCGCCATAGTCGATACACCAGCTGACACACACATCCTACAGAAAGGCCTCACTGAAATGGACAACTGGTGCCGGAGTCATGGCCTTAAACTAAATGCCAAAAAATGTATAGTCATCCCCTTTGGGAAAAACAAAGTGCCCACAAATTATCACATAGGCAGTAACCCACTGAGTACAGAAAAAGTAATCAGAGACCTGGGGACCCAAGTTGATAGTGACCTGTCATTTGACACCCACGTTGCCAAAGTGGTTAGAAAGACTTTCTACCTTGCCCACCATATCATGAAGGGATTCACATCCAGATCAAAGGAGGTCATTGTGCCCCTGTACTCCTCCCTTATCAGGCCCATGATTGAGTACAATGCCCCATTTGGTATGTACCTCACCCGGCACTTGCAACAGCTAGAGAGTCCCCAAAAGTACCTCACCAAGAGGATCAAGGGTCTCCAACATATGTCATATGCTGCCAGACTAAAGAAACTCCAACTCTATTCAGTAGCATACCACCTACTCAGAGGTGATCTGTGCCTGACGTACAAGGCCATGTCCAATCAGGAATTAATGGACATGCTGCACCTCAAAAAATCCAAATCCATCAGAACCATGACAGTTAAAGATTTGAACCTCAGCACAAATATGAATAGGACATGCTGGAGGGACAGATTCATAACTCAAAGGCTTCCCATACTCTGGAACAGAATCCCAGTTCATGTTAGGCAGAGCCCCTCACTAACTCTCTTCAAGAGAAATCTTGACAAGTGGATGGGAGATCGTAGGTTTACCCCAGGGGTCATCTCTGTGTCACTACTAGACAGAGGCACAGTAAACTAATTCTATTATGTAAGGGAGTCTTCACTGTGTCACTTCTAGACAGAGGCACAGTATTCTAAATCTATTCTGTACATTTTTGTACCATTACATGGGGTGGCGAAAGCCACATCACTATGGCTAGGCTTATAAATGCCCCAGGGCAGATATCCTAGTACCAAACTATGAAACTATGAAACTATGAATCACTTGTGCTTTGTACTGCTAAATAATAACCACTTTGGAAACGCTGAAGAATTTTTGGAGAGTGCTTTATATATTTGGCTTAGCTCTGATGCTTGCTTCTGTCACCTTACTCTGATGCCATTGCTTGTATGGAGCATCACAAAGAGCCTAGTGCTTTGGTTATGTTTAATTTTTCAGTGGAATAGGGATGGCCTTTGTTCAGTTGGTGCCCTAGGCAAAAGGTCTCCATGGCACCCCTCAAACACCACACGGTGCCCCCATCCTGGTCTACCTACACCTTTCAGATTACTGGAAAAGTGCCCCTGCTAGAGTGCTGTCCTAGGCTGCCACCTAGTTGGCCTATCCCTAAGGCCGGGTATGGGAACAGCATACTGAGAAGCTCAACTTGGGCAAGTCAAAATACCTTTACTGAGAAAAGCTAAGAGCTCTTGCAAGAAGGCCTTCACATTTCACTGTGGGTGGCAGTCCTATCTGGTTCGCAAATAGCAATATGTAGGCACTGTGGTGATCTCGTGTGCCTAGTTTCTTTGTTAGCTTTCAAGAACTAATTTTGTTGGATATCATGGCATGACATTTCTGTTAAAATGTTCCTTTTACCACTTCTCCTGTTCAATTTTAGTTGTATCTCTAGTCTTCTAATTGCTTTTAATGCTTATAGCTTGTACTTCAACTTTGCAGGTTTCCCCGTCTATTCTATGATTTGCAGGAAGCATATCATCTCTTGTTATGAATTAGTGCTACAACGTCTATGATCCTGCAGTAGGAATTGTTTCAGGGTCCAGGTACCTTGCAGTTTCCATGGGTTCATGTTTACCTCAGCTATGTTTTTACTTCTTTTGTGACTTTATGTGCTGTACCTCATATGACTGTCCTACTGTGAGTCAGCCATTAGAGCTAGGATGTGCTTTTCTAATTCCTAGACATCAGCTAAGGCTTGACTTGTTTTGCTTGCATTTTAGTTTCAGATATTGTACATTTTATTTTCTGAAAATCTGGCATACTCATTTGAGTTAAATGTGAGTTATGTTTCTTAGTGGACATCCTTGAGGCTGATAGCATTATGAGTGCACACCACCATAAGATCAGCATTAATTTCAGTCTAATGTATGACAGATTTTTCATTTTTAACAAGTTGTCCTAACTCTAACTTTGGTCCTTACTTGGTAGGCTTGGTACCAGCAGGACTTTCAGTATCTCAAAGGTGGAATAGTCTTAGGAGTAGTAAGAACGAGGGAAGTGATCTGTTTTGAAAAAGAACTGATTGTAGTCCAGGCTCCTTGCAAAAGCACCAGCAATGTGAATGAATCATGGAACTCTTATGAAGCTCAGTGCTGAGTTTGAACTTAAAATATTCACTAAAACCAAAAATAAATGCAAATCTTTTTTTTAAACTATATCAGGAAGTTAAGAATTAATAGTCAACAATGTTCAGAGCTAGTCCACAATATACTAAACCGACTCAAAGAAAATAGCTAATATCCTAGATAACAGATTTAGTGTAAATTTTATTCCATCCCCAGTAATATCTATCCCACAGGTTCCATAATCCCAGTCACACTATTTAGTTACTATGGAAAAGTTCTTTCAGCCCTCTCAAAAATTAAACATACTTCATCCATGGATCCGGACAGCATACCAGGTTGTTGAATATCAGTGTTTTATATGGTCTTTCTGATCCCCTACTTAATCTTTTTAATCTAAGTCTTTACACTAGTTATATTCCTGAAGCTCAGAAAACAGCTATTGCAATGCCATTAAATAAGGGTGGCCCAGCCACTGGCCCTGGAAATTACTGACTCACTCGTCTCACTTACCTCATGTGTAAAGCTACTTAGCACATTATCTCAGAATTCATTACTAAGGACATTGAAAATCTCTCATCCCTGGATCCTTTATCAATTTGGCTTTATTAAAGGAAGGCTCTGCCTCCAGCCTCATTAATTTCTTTGAAAAAGTAACTGAAGGTGCGGGTAATAGTTACGTAGTACATACAACATATCTAGACCTGGCCAAGGACTTTGATATTATTGCTCATGCAAGCATTATTGATATACTTGAAAATCTGAATGCAAATCCTTATATCATGCAATGAACAGTTAACTGGTTGACAGAACCCGTGTGATTAGAGTAGCAGAAGCCACTTTTGAAAGTTATCAGTGGTATACCACAGGGCTTAGTTTTGAACCCTCTCCTATTTGGCATACACTTCTCAGACCTTTAGTCTAGCACTTATGGCCTATTGCTAACTAAGTTTGCAGATGAATGTAAATTATCGTTGTTATTCCATCTTCACATGACTCACAATTGCTTAGGCCATGTTAACAAGTGGTGCAGCTTAGGCCATGTTAACAAGCGGTGCAGCTTAGGCCATGTTAACAAGCGGTGCAGCTTAGGCCATGTTAACAAGTGGTGCAGCTTAGGCCATGTTAACAAGTGGTGCAAGGAAAATGGTCACAAATGAAATGCAACAAAATGTAGCACAGCTGATTTTGTTATCCAAAACTGTTTCACTTACCATATAGGCGCTCCACCCCTCCAATCAGACACTGTTGTAAGGGATCTGTTTACTCTTATTGATGATTCCTTATCACCTGACCATCATGTGTCCACAGTAGGTTCATTGGTTCATAGCAGTTTGGAAAACCTTTTATATGGTCCATCTAATTTCCAAAGGCATCCCGCTTGATGCAAAAAGTCTTTATTCTCTTTTACTCATATTTTATTAGAGCCATTATTGAATAAAATGCACCTTCCAGCAGATTAGTTATATTGGCATGCATTTATCTAAACATATCACATAACTTGCAAGACCTCAGAGATTCATAACTAAGATTTTTGAAGCCACTGAGCTTTTTAGTAATCAGAAAAGACTAGCAGTCCTTTTTTAGTACTCGGTGTCTTACAGACTCCTCCACTGGAGATTATCTCTAGCCCTCTGTGCCATGAAAGATCCAACCCTATTTGATCTCCTATTCCTTCACAGTACCGATGGTACATAAAATACCCAGCTAAAGGAACTAAACCTTCATTGGCAGATAAATAAGACATGTTAGCATGATAGATTCATAACCCTATGTATCCTTCACATCTGAACAGACTTACGCTACATGTCAAGCAAAATAGCACCCTTGCCACATTCAAGGTTAACAGATTAATGAATGGCAACCTCAAATTTTCTCACAGTCTGTCATGTCTTGTCATTCTTGAGGCCAGAGGGAAATTTTGAATACATTTTTTTTGGCTTGGTTTGAAAGGCTAAGGATACTGATTGCAAAAGTACTTACCTATGAATTTATTTACCTATGAAGCAGGAGCAGGAGAAAATTGTAGATGTTTCTCATTTGCATCTATACTATGATGTGAAGGAGGTCTTGAATTTCCTCACTGATGGAATACTGACTTAGCCAAGCAGGATAACAACATGTTCATATTTCTTGCAATCAACTTTATATTTCTTATGAAAGGTTTCAGACTTTTTTTGGGACATATATCTGTTACCCATAACTAGTAATTGGACTTTGTTTTTCATCTTGATGTGGTTACTTCATGCCTTCTGTAGAACAAGTCTTCTAATCAGATGAAAACCTGGTCCACTCCAACCTTTATATACACATTTTTCCTCTGATATTGAGGTGCAATACAAGGATTTAACAAGCATAATTAGTACCAGTTTTGTTTCCATACTTTGTCCCATGCCTATCAAAGTGCAGTGAGCACAACCCTGATCTGCCAAACGCAGAGTGCAACATCTGCACAACCATAGCTTGGGATCCCTTTATTGCTTTTCTATAAACTATACCCTGTTAAATGTACAACTCATTTTGACTTTGAGGATTGTTCTATTTATAGTAAAGGACAAAAGATTGTGCACCAGCAGAGGAGTTCCAGCCCACTAAAAGACAGGCTGGCATTAGATATGCATTATTGCAAACATAGTCAGATACCTCTCTTAAGAATGCATGTTATTCATCCAGTAAGAATTATGCTACAAGTAAACGGTCAAATACACTCCTCTGAGTGGTCTGCAGAAAGTGCAGTCCAACATGTGAAATCAGTCATCTGACATTCTGAATTAGCTGGTTGATCATTTTTAAAGTGGTCTTCATCAGTCAGAAAGTATCTTTGAGGATGCACAGTAGACTTTTGTCTGTCAGGGCTGGTGTTCTCCATAATGGAATTAGAATGAATTAGAAGTTTATATTTTGAAGAGGTCATTCAGTTGCTTTGAAATTTAGCTCCTGTCAGTTCTGGTCCAGATACTGGGGCAACTGATGTCCACAATCAATCTCTCTTAAGAATTTCCCAATCTTCTTTGAGAACTGGTGCTTCTCTACTAATTTGAAAGAATGCCAGTTTGTGCATTAGGGAAGCTCTGAGTAACATATCACTGTTCCAACTCATTTTGAAAGGGTCATTGTGTCTTTATGGTGGTGGTAAATTACTGTGTCTTCATTCTGAAAATGCACCACTTCTACTGCATGAACAGTAACTTTGATCCAGACATTTTTGCAGTTATCAGCTTAACTCAACTCTTTACTATTTGGGAAGTTATTTAAAAAGTGATAAGTAAGCCGCTTGAATCTTTTTCGTAACAAAATGGATTCTGTGACCCAAATTAGACTAGTTAGAAGCATACTATAACAATCAGATTGAATTTACCTGAGTGGCAAATTAGTTAGAGATCAAACAATTTAACAGTGCTGACCTTTCTTGACTTTTGTGGTGTTTTTACATGGTTGGTCAGCTGAGTCTGTAGAAGTGCATTAATATATCCAGTCTAAGGTGACTCTGAGAGTGTTTTGTCATGATCTTACCTTATAAGATGCATAGATTAGCAGTGCACAATAATGACTCATCTTCAATTCCCCCAGTTTTTTCTCTGACTGGGGACCTAGTTCATGTTTGATGTTTGCATTGCTGCTGTTATACTGTTTGTTTCCAGATTTGCCTCTCTCCTTCCCTCAAAGTCATGCAGCTTATTCTGATCCCATTAAAGTCTGTATGGAAGGCAGTCTCTCCTGACTGCCTGTTGGCTCAGACTCAATCTATCGATGTCTTTTTTGCTCTGTTGTGAATCCCCACTCTCTCTTCCCTTGCTCCTTCCATCATCCATAAGATGAATAAACTGGGGTTTGCATCATGATGCATAATCTCAGCATGATCCTCAGAGACTGGTTGACATTTATAGACAAGATGCCAATTATTTTCAGATCATGTTGTCGCTTGATGAGTTTTAGCAAATTTCCATGTAAGGCCTTATTACTACTAGTGCAATCGCTGCTTGACTGGACTATTGCACTTTTTCTAAATCTTCTTAACATAAAACTATACATGCTGCAGTGAATACAGAAAGCAGCAGTGACATTCCTTATTGTAACTTTCATATGCACACCTATAATTCTCATCCTACTTTCTCTGCACTGACCTCTTGTGAAATATAGAATCCCATTCAGTAGTCCTGTGATGGTGTTTAAACTCCTATATGTCAAGTTCCTACCTATCAAAGGAAGAGCATGATGCCTTATCAACCTTGTAGCAATCTGTTCTCTAACGTCTTCAGGCTACTAATAATACTGAAGTTTAGACTTGAGTGATGTGTCTTGAGGTGTTTTTCCAATCAATACTCAGACCTGTGTGACTCACTAACCTAAAGTACATCCAAGGCTAGATTTAGTAGATGAGTCAAGATGAGTCTCTTTCATAAGGTTTTTAAGATACTACATGATATTCCAAAAGTAAGCAATTGTATCTACTCTTGTACTATACTATTTTAGTTACATTTATTTGTTCCATGTTTTTGTTGTTTTAATTTTTATAATTTGCCTGGGCACAGAATTGATATTGATGAAATTGCTTTGCTTACGAGAGTGATTGACTGGATTAGTTAAGGGCTACTGTAATGGCAGAGTGAAACAAATATGTTAAAGACTTTGTGAGCCGAGGCGCTAGAGGAAGAAGTTGATGTTTTTGTAATAAAGAAGTGTAAAAGAACATTGGCTTCATTCGTGGTGATTCATTGGAAGGGTTTTTCTGTAGTGGTTTGCAAATATGTGATGTCTGTTAATAAAAGCAGACTAAATGGATACGCATCTTTTTCTACTATCACCATTATGCGTTATAAATAAAGTAAATCACTAGAAAATAATATTTGGAATGACTCTTCATAAGATAATTGCACGAGGTAGTGTTTACCATCTTTGTTGAGAGCAGAAACATTAAATGACAACCTAAGTGGAAGGTATGTTATATTTTCTGTTTCTATTATTTTATTATTAATAGCAGTTGTTGTCTTACTCTTCTAATCATGCAGCATTCCATATAATTCTAGTATTCATCAGTCAATCAAAGTTATCAAAAGAGACATTGTTTTTTGTAGTAGTTCAGTATACCAATATCCTCTACAGCTCTGCCCTTGCAGTCATGAAATATGCCATTTATCTTATCATCTTGTCATTAAATTAATACATCTTAGGACTCATAAAGCCTTTGGTAACAGAATTATTGATTTGCTTTAAAACCTTCCCTCTGGCTCCATCCTAAACTTAATGTGCTGAGTCTAGCATCTGGTGTTCAAAAGCATATGACATTTAGTGATAACAAATGAATTCAGCAGTACTTCACTTGATGTAGAAAGATTCATGCAGAACAGAACTTTCATTTGCCTTTCAGTGCTTTTTTATTATTGATGTTTCTGTTTTAGCAGTTATTAAATCATTTCCAGTTATTATGCATTCCCTCTTTGTTGCCATTGCACATCATTGCCCCAAGTAAATGTTGGAAAGCTATGTACTATGCCAAGATAGTACAAGTGTAGCCTTTACTACTTTTGAAGTTTAAATTTGAATAAATAATATAATTCAGATTGCTGGGACTCTGTGCATTTAACGTATGTACACCAATGATTAGTGTCAGCATTTCAAGTTATAAGGCATAGCTCAGTTTGAAAAAAATACATTTATAAAATGAACTTATTACTGATTCAGGGTGGAAGAAGTGAGCCTCAACATTCAAGTTTAACATGGTTTGATTTTCCCATATTTTTTGGAAAATGAATGTGATCAATGTTTCCTAAAAGAAAAATGGCAGTTCACATGTTTCAAGCACCATAGCAGTTATTATGCATCCCTTAAAAAGAAAAAATAGAGTTATTTTCCTTTCTGAGAGTCAGTCATCTAGATTCAATATTCCTGCCACCAGAACAACAGAGCATGTATATACCCTGAGACAGACAGAAAGATACACACACATACACACATACACACATACACACACACACACACACACACACACACACACACACACACACACACACACACACACACATACACACACAGACACACGTGTGCAAACACACTCACACTTACACCACTAGCAAATGGACTCTGATGTTCTGAAGTTTTCATTAAACTGCAAAGAAATGATTATGCAACAGACTGCAGTCCTTGACTAGTTAAAACTCATCTCCTTAAAACATGTGTAAGCTATTTTCTTTAAGTTTGTTTTCCTTCTAATTGAGAATAATCTCTCTCAAGTACCACACTTTTATAATAGTGTCATTAAAAATAAAAATTGCAGAGTGTAACGTCAACAAATTATAGGTGTTCAAACACACACACGGTACCTTGATGCTTTAATTAAAAACACAATTTTACTTTACTGAAATAATGCAAGCAGTGCATATCATTAGAAAATGCTAGAATTACTTACACGCAATCACTTTTCACCTCACTTGTACAAGGTAAAGCTGAAAAAATACCTGAGGCAACTACTTTGAGAGATATACAAATAAATCCACACATCATTCATGTTCTGAATAATTAACAAACATAATGACCTGAAAATATATTCTTACAATCTATGTATAAGACATTCAAGTTAGATTATTCTGCCTTATTTCCAAAACCTCCAGTTGGCACCCTGAATTCAAACATTACTATTAATTACCAACCACACTTCTCATTGTTGCTTTAAAAAATGGCATCAGTTATTTTTGATTTCCATGTTTCCATTCTTCTCCTTCAGTGCTTTTTTCCAATTCTTCCAACTCTGCTCAGATTCCACTCCTGCAAACTTCTGAGAACAAGAAATTTGGTGACTTCTGTTTATATAGCTTTCTCCTTGTGTTGTAACAGGTGTCCCTCTCCAACAAGTTCAGCAGCCCAGGGGCTTGAGAAACTTGCATTTAACAGCTTCAGCCAGTGACTCCAGGTAACAGGTGACTTAAAACAATGACATGGCTTCCACACAAGACACACTCATGATCACAATGGATTCCCCACTAAAGCTGTTTTTGTTTACATTTATTGCAGGCTGCAGTGAGGGGGTGGCATCTTTCATACTAGAATGTCAGACCACAATACCTAAAAGCAATTGGAGTATGAAAAAATGTGGCAGATGCCACCAATGCCAATTTATAAAGGTAGGGAACTGTTTTAGTATACACAACAAAATCTACAGTGTAAAAGGAAGATTTAATTGTGAGACAACAGGGGTAGTTTACCTTGCCCAATGCCAGCAGTGCCAAGGTTTCTACATAGGAAAAACAGAATGGGCACTTAGAGAATTTACAAACACCAATACCAGATTGGCAAGATGTCAACTACCAATGCTTTGGCAAGGCATGTCATAGACAATCCCACACATAAATTCCATTTTATTATCATGGATCAAATAAGTAAAAATATTCAGTTTCATTTTACTATGATGATGCCACTCAATTTAAGTAGCAGTTTTATATATAATATATAATGTATGATGATATTTTTAAAAAGGGTGTCATAGTTGATTCACTCTTTTAGCTTAACATGTAGATAGGAAGTAGAGGCTGTTTATTTATCATTGCATTGTCTACAGACACAACGTGATAATACATACATTTTAGTATGGTTTATATTTGTCTTATTTTGTTTGTGTTATATTAAGAATTATAATGTTTAAATTTCATTGTGCTTTTTAGCATTTTAAATTCCAAATGGCATTTCTTATAGCACTTAACAGTTTGATCAATTTGAGGAAGCTTGTTAATTGTTTTAACTTATTAACTAATTAAGAGCCTTATATAAGGCATTGAATGTTGGGTAGAGTTTTGTCTGAAGAAGTTCATTGTATAGTGTGGATGAACGAAAGCACTTACAATAAAGAACTGGGATTTTTTTAGCACTCCTCGGCTGTTCTTTTATTACTTACCGGGAAAGTCCGACTTGCTCATTTTCAGTGGAGGCCTGTGAAGAAAAGCTCCAAAATCTTAATCTTTCAAAAATCATTTACAGATATTTTAAATTACAAAGTATTATGTTAGACTACAAAACATCAAGTACAAATATTTTAAATCACAAAGTATTGTGTTATTTATTTATTTACTTAACATTTGTTGACCGGGAAATTCCGACTAGGACAGAGCCTATTTTCATCAGAGGCCTAGGGAGAAACACTCTATGTGCATGTCTTTGGAATGTGGGAGGAGACCAGAGTACCTGGAGGAAACCCACGTGAATGCAGGGTGGACATGCAGACTCCATACAGAAGGCACCCCAGCCGAGAATTGAACCAGAGAACCTCTTACTGTGAGGCAACAACATTAACTGCTGCACCACTGCGCTGCCATTATACTACAAATCATAAGCGTGAAAAAATGTAATGAGAATAAAACATTGACCATACATATCATAGTAAAGTACATTGAAAACCAACAACGTGAGTTGGAGAAAATATGTTAGGAAAAAACTCATTAGTCATATTATTTGTTACAGAGTAATATGTGATAAATGAGACCTAAGACAATTATTATAAGATATTTTAAAGAGATATAAGGGATTATATGATTAGTGACAGTTAGGTGAAATTGAGAGATGTCTTCGTATGAGAGATAGTGTTCATATTATGATTATAGAAGGAAGAAGGATGGAGAGAAGAAGATTAAGCACTAGGTAACCTATCTACCACTAGAGGAGTGGTTTCTAGCTCTGGAATTATAGTTTATTGGCTGTTTGTCAGTTTTTCTATCCCTTTCAAGTTTCTGGTTTAAAAGCCCATGTTTCATGGGTTTGCACTTGTTTAAGCTCTGTGGATCCTGTTTTGGCATCTTGTAGACTACAAAAGCAACAGAAGGAGAAAGAGAGACTTTAAGTGGCTCCATTTTGATTTTATTCTGTTTATACTGCTTTTTGCACTTGATTTAAGTCTTTTTTTCATTTAACTACATTTATTTTAACTGTATTTGCTTTAACATTGCTACACACTCAATTGTGCTAGCTTGCACTGCATTTAAAGTATGTTTATTACTGTTTTAACTGTTTTTTCTGAAAAAAAAAAAAAAAAAAAAATTCTAAGCTTGTTTCCTGCCTCTCCTGTTACTAGAGAGTTCAGATACAGATTTTATGTATCCAGGACTGTTTTGTAAGTTTCTAAGTTCCCCAGACCTTTCCGTGTTAGAAGGAAACCTTCCAGCTTATCAGCGGGAGTGGTAAGCACTAGGTAGCCTATCTACCACAAGAGGAGTGGTTTCTGGCGCTGTAATTTATTGGCCGTTTGGGATGTTTTTCTATCCCTTTCAACTTTCTAGTTTAAAAGCCTGTGTTTGCATGGGTTTGCACTTGTTTAAGCTCTGCCTCCATTTTGAATTTTTCTGATTATACTACTTTCTGCACTTGATTCAATTTGTTTTTTTTTTTCATTTAACTGCATTTATTTTAACTGTATTTGTTTTAACATTGCTACATGCTCTAGTGCGCTAGCATGCACTTCATTAAATTATTTTATTACTGTTTTAACTGTTTTTCTACAAAAATACAAAAAAAAAAATTCTAAGCTTGTTTCCCACCTTTCCTGTTGCAAGAGAAGTCCAGATACAGATTTGCTGTATCCAGAATTTCTGAGTTCCCCAGACCTTTCTGGGTTAGAAGGAATCCTTCCAGCTTATCAGTGGGAGTAGTAAACAATGGGTAGCCTACCTACCACAAGAGGAGTGGTTTCTGGTTCTAAAATTGTAGTTTGTTGGCCATTTGGGCAGATTTTCTATCCCTTTCAACTTTCTGGTTTAAAAGCCCGTGTTTGCATGGGTTTGTGCAGCGCTGCTAAACTAGGGTAAACTATTACCGGTGCCAGAAAGTCTGCTCTTCAATTTTTCCATTAGATCTTGCTAGTTCTCTTCTCTCTTGCGCTTTAATTAGCTTATTCACCTAGCACTTCATCAGGCTTTTTGTAGCAATTATTGTAGCACACATAAGTGCTATCAGCACTAGACGTCCTATAAGGAAACAGCTCCAGTACTTAGTAATGATGACATCAATCCTGGCATGTCTAAAGGTCAGTTCCCTGTGCTTTCTCCTATTAACCTGGTGAACTTGGGCAGTGTAGTAAATGCCTCATGTACACAGACAACCCTCTCCTCTTACCTCCCAACACTCAGACTTGTGAGAGATGCATGTATATCTCCAAAATGGAAGTCATGGACTCTCCAGCCAAGACCAGAATAGCTGGTCAAGAGGAGAAGGTCAACACCTGCACAATGCCACATGGAACACATAGCCCTCCAGAACACCCACAATCACAGCCCTCACATAAAAACACAAACCGCACACCCACCTTCATGGAGGCTCTCAACAGAAATCTACCCAAACAGCAGAGACCTCCAAGGCAGAAATGCACTCAACCACCACAACACAGCACAGACCATAAGACACATAGCTCACCTACACAGTGTGCCCCTCTACCTAAGCCCTTAAGGAAAAACAGTTTCCCCAATTAAATAATCATATGTAACTCAATAGTGAGGTACACTGATGTCCCACTCACTAGGTTAAATAAGGAGAAGGTAACAGTCAGCTGTCTATCAGGTGCCAGATTCCAACACATAACACATGCACTCAGGTCACTCCACAACAAGTAGAAGTATGACTCTGTCATTGTCCATGTGGGTGTGAATGACCTGAGATGCACCTCCCTGGACTACATGAAGAAAGACATGGTGGAGCTCTCTGATTGGCCCAGGCAGGTATGACCCTAGCCCTGAGCAACATCCTACCATCGCCCAGAATTATACCACAGTACAAACAGAAAATGATTGACTTCAACAATTGGCTGAGTTTCTGGTATCATTTTAAGGGGATCCAATATCTGTCTGCTTGGGATGACATGACTGACAGATCTCCATTCTTTGTCAGAGATGGCCTGCATCTGTCACCCCTGGGTTTCTGGGTACTGGCTAAGGCTCTTGCCAGCCCTATAGTGTATTTTTTAGGTGGTGTTCCAAAGACAAAATTATCACCATAAAAGCTATAAATAAATGCAATCTGAGGGTCATGCTGCTCAATGCTAGAAGTCTAAATCTCAAGATGCATTCACTCAAAGCACTCCTCAAAATGGAGAACATTGATATTTGTGCTGTAATGGAGACCTGGTTTAAAACAGCAGAAAGCACCCCTGTGCTACCACTCAATAACTCATTCCACACCTTTCAGCCCCAGAACATGGACCAAAGCTCTAAAGGTGGTGGTTTCTCCACATTCATAAAGGATATGCACACCTTCAGACTAGTAGCCCAGCATAATGTATATGAGATACTCCAAGTACAACTAACTCTGGGTAAGATAGTGATTCAGGTCATAGCCTGCTATAGGTCCCCAACCATGTCCCAAGACTCTCACTACACATTCCTAAGCACCCTGGAAACTTTTAAGATCCAACCCAACACTCTCATACTAGGTGACTTCAACTACCATCCATTGACTGGGAAAACTACTCATGTAGCAATGCACTGGCCCAATGCTTCCTGGAATTCATCAATTCCAATGCCCTGCAGCTCATTCTTTCCCCCACTAGAGGAAGCAACATCCTTAACCTGATTATTATTAACATGGGTCACCATTGCTCTACACCAATAGTCAATTCCTCCCTGGTTAGATCCAATCACAAACTAATCACCATGGAAATCCACATCTCACCCACACCATTTGCAAAGACATCCACCATGAAAAACTTCTCCAAAGCTGACTTTGGCCTCCTAAAAACAGAGGTGGCTAACATCATGGCACCCATGTTAATGGAAAATAGATGCATGGCTGCTGAATCATACACCAATGCACTGTACGAACTAGCCATACCCAACAGAAGCAAGATGCTCTCCTCCAAAAAAGGAAGCCAATCTGGTGGTCCCCAGCCATTACTAAACTCTATAACAGAAGGAAGAAACTGTTGCAGGAAAAGGTGAAGTCCCAAGACTGGAAAATTTCCCTTATTAGCCTCAACAAAAAGTTGAGGTCCCTCATCAAAACCTCCAAAACCAGCTATGAAGGCAGAATTGCAACAGACATTAAAAGCATCACAAAGCCTTCTATAGTTATATCAAGAGCCTCCATGGCAATACTCAGATTTTCTCTGAGTTACCGCACAAAGGATCCTCCTGTAATGAGCCAACAGATATTGCCAACATACTGGCTGACAGATTCAGTGCCAACTTTACCCCTCTCCCCCCCAAAGGCCCAATCTCAATACTGGAAGAATGCCGGGCACCCAGCATTACTGCAGCACAGGTTAAAGCTGCATTGTCTAAGGCCAATAATACAGCTTTCATTGGACCCAACAATATCCCTGGCTGTGTTCTACATGAATTTCAAAGTGAACTGGCACCATATCTGTGTGCCCTGTTTACTCACAACCTTACCTATAGCATTGTACCTACTGAATGGTGCACTGCTACAGTCATCCCTCTCCATAAAGGAGGAGCAACTACAGACCTTGGAAATTCTCACCCCATAAGCCTGACAAGTCTGATATGTAAGGCAAAGGCTTTGGAGTGCATCACTATGGACCTAATTAACAAGGATATAGGGAATTTCCAAACTCTAGATCCCACACAGTTTGGTTTTGTGAAAGGTAGATCATGCCTGCTCAACCTGGTTGACTTCTTTGAGTCAGTCACCAGAGCTGTGGATGAGGGCAAGGCAGTTCATACAGCTTACCTCGATCTGGCCAAGGCCTTTGATACCATTCCTCACTCAGGAATTATTGATAAACTCACAAAACTAGGCATCAACCCCTATATCATTAGATGGGTTGCAAATTGGCTCACAGATAGAACCCACAATGTGAAAGTAGCAGACACCAAGTCAGACTGCTGACCAGTCATGAGTGGAGTCCCACAGGGATCAGTCCTGGGTCCTCTCCTCTTTGGCATCTACTTCTAAGAAGTCTTGGCCCACATGGAGTGACTCTGGTTGACCAAGTTCACAGATGTCTGCAAGCTGGGAACCATTATTAACTCCCCAGGTGATGCAGACATCCTACAGATAGACCTCACTGAGACCAATGACTGGTGTCGAAACCATGGCCTTAAGCTAAATGCCAAAAAATGCTTTGTCATCCCCTTTGGGAAAAACTCACTTCCCACGAATTACCATATCAATGGGAGCCCACTGAACACTGAAGGCGTTATAAGAGATCTGTGGACACAGGTTTACAGCAACCTCTCCTTCAACCACCACATTGCCACTGTGTTCAGAAAGTCCTTCTATGTGGCACATCTCATTACCAAGGGTTTTGCATCCAGGAAGAAAGAGGTCATCATTTCTCTCTACTCTTCCCTCATGAGACCAATCATAGAGTACAATGCCCCATTTGGCATGTACCTCACTAGACACCTGCAACAGCTGGAGAGGCTGCAAAAGTATCTCAAGAAGAGGATCCTAGGCCTTAAACACATATCCTACATGGACATACTCAAAAAACTCCAGCTATTCTCTGTCTCATATTGTCTACTAAGAGGCGATCTCTGTTTGACTTACAAAGCCATGTCTGACCCATGTCTGTTAGATATGCTACATCTAAAGAAATCCCAATCCCTCAACACCATATGCTCCAGAAACCTCCTCATTACCACAATCAACAGAACATGCTGGAGGGACAGGTTCATAACCCAGAAACTGCCCATGTTCTGGAATAGACTTCCCATACATGTCTAGCAGAGCACCTTGCTGGCCCTCTTCAAGAGAAATCTTGATGAGTGGATTGGAAATAGAAAGTTCACCCCGGAGATCACTCCAGTGGCTGTACTTAATTGATGCATGGGGAACTAACGTCGGGCGGCAGAATGCCAGGGCACTTCTATGGGCTAGGCTTGTAAAGGCTCCAGGGCCATTAGCCTAATACACACCTATGAACCTATGAGCCTAGTATAAGAAGAGTGTAGCTTAGGAAAGTAGGTAGGAAAGCGATACAGGTAGAGGAAAGATCTGCAGAGATGAAGATGATAAGGTAAGGTAGTAGGAAAAAGAAAAGAAAGGAGTGGAATAGGAGACTGGTGAGGGCTATAAAGTGTGATTTAGGTTGAAGGGGGTGAGTGAAGTATAGTTTGTAAGTTCAGCTAGGATTGGCACAGGGACAGGTCCAAGATTATGTAAAATATTCTTTTAGGGAGAACTTAAAGGTGGGTAGATTAGAATATTACATTTTAATTGCAAGAAAAGATTACTTAATCATATGGTTAATATGTTACCATATTACAATTCAAATGTAATAGTGATATCTTTTTATAAATAATAGGTCATGATCTCCTATAATGTTTAATTGATTTCAAATTAATCATAATTTTTCAATCATGTAGTTACAACAATTGAGTCATCTTCTTCTTTTTCTTTTGGCATTTCTCAGTTAGGGGTCACCACACAGCAGATCATCTGTCCGCTCATGATTGGCAATGAAGTTTTACTGTGTCGAGTTACCAGCCCGGTGCCCAACCTTCCACAGAAGGCATACACACACACACACACACACACACACACACACACACACACACACACACACACACACACACACCTAGGGCCAATTTAGAGTGTCCAATCCACCTACTGCATGTCTTTGGGATGTGGGAGGAAACTGGAGCACCCACAGGAAACCCACGTGACCACAGGGAGGACATACAGACTCTGCACAGAAGGCACCCCAGCCGAGAATCGAACCAGAGAATCTCTTGCTGTGAGGCGACTACGCTAATCACTGCACCACCATGGCCGCCCTTGTTGCAACTTATCATGTAATTAATACTTTATCATATCTTGTGGTACATAAATTTCTCAATGGTTAATTCTTCACTATATTCCATTTCAAAATTGTCATTAAACTCTTTCATATGGTTACTATTTTTCCATAGATTGTATTTTTTTGAAAAATTTCAAAACGTGGCTTAAGAGTCATATGATTGCATTTTATCATAGTCCAATTTGAATCTAATATTAACATTTTCATGTTCATAAGTTCATAGATATGCTTGAATGAAACTACCCCATTTAATGTTAGACTGGTCTTACCCCTCCCATAGTTGATAATTACATATTAGCCTAGCAAGAATAATTGGGATCATACCATAGATGATTTGAGCTAACTCAAGCTTGGAATAAAGCACTGAGGAGCTGCCTCTGTCCATCAGTGCAGAGGGGGAAGTCTTGGGGAAAATTTTCTGTGTCCCATCTATAGATCCATATTGCAGTTCAGTATGTAGAGGGATAAACTTTGTATTATGTGGATGGAGACTCTGTTCCAGATCAGCAGTATCCTCTGCAAGATATATCTGTCCCTCCAAACCATTCTGTTGTTGTTGCAGAAGAGGTTTAGATCCCTGGCTTTGGTGTTTCTGATGCCATTTGACTTGCTGATGTGCAGTAAATCCATCAGCAATGAATTGCATTATGCGTTGTATGCCTGACATAGGTCACCTCCTAGCAGTCTCAAGGATACTGAGTATAGTGACAGGGCTTTGTGTCAGTACATGTAGGACATGTTTAGACCTTGTATCCTTTCAGTAATGTACCTCTATGGGCATTTCAGTTTTGCATGTGTCTGGCCAGATACATGCCAAATGGAGCATTATACTCAACTGTTGGTATAATGAGAGCTGAGTAAAGGGGGACAGTGACATATCTAAATCTAGACAGAATCCCTTTGTTTATAGGATGTGCAATATAAATTACTTTCTTAGGACAATGAACACGTGCTTGAAAGGTCACTGTCCACAGAAGTTCCCAAATCCCTAACAGCTGGGTCAACTCTTAGGGACACATTGTCAATGTGGTAGCTCCCCAGGAAACAATTATTATACAGAAAAGTATTATTTAATATTAAAATTTGCATAATGCTACTATTCATATTATGAATTTGTATAACAGACCTGCTGCATGTATCTAAAACTAGAGGAAGTTGTACTGCAAGGCTCACCTTTGATATTATTTGTTTGTTTAGTTTAAGTATTAAATTGAACTGTGACTTTTATTTTAAATAGGCATAAATTTGGGCTGTAGCTGTTACATTTTAAGACTGGTCACTCTCCCTTAAGTTTTCTGCATTCATTTAATTCATTTTTAAATAATAAACATATACATACTCTTAGACACGGTTCTACTTCAGACTGCTTAATACTTGTTCATTATATTTTTCTTACCTTACATGAGACCAAATAAAAGTTTTGGGGAGAAGTAATCAGAACCAGTATTAAATATCTTGGAATATTCTGAATTCACTCCTTTTGATATAATGCCAAGGCTACCGCAGATAAAGAAAACACTGTCTGAACATATTTCCACCTGTTTCTCGTATGTGTTGTATTATGCCTTCACTGCTTTAGTTGAGTAAGAAATCTCTTATTTCCCTTCTTCATCTTTTGCACTTGCTATCCCGCAGTGAAGAATCTGGAAATCAGTAAGTAGGGAACGAAGCTGCAGCTAACATTAGTAGACTTAAAACTAATTGGTCACTGCTTTCAAAGTCAAATGTGTTTAATAATTAGAATTAGGAGAAGCAATGACACGTGTAAGTCTGAATTGTCACTTACCTGATTACCAGATGATAAGTGACAGGCTAATGTATTCTTCAGTTTACAAAAGAGAGTTAACAAAAACAAATCATTTAGAACTTCTTTACTGTGAAACGACTAAGCTGGCAACCAGTGTCTTCAGTAGGTTGTAAAATAAGATTCATAAGATATAATGCAAGATGATGAATTAACTTTCTTCACAGGCAGCCAGATGAAGTAGAAATTGTGTGTGACTACAGAGAAACATCAGTGATATTGTTGGGTTATGCAGTTATGACTCTGACTGCACTGTCTAAAGATGGTCTAGCATAGGGTGACCAAACGTCCCGTAAAAAAGGGATTGTCCCGTTTTTTCACGATCGTACCCGGTGTCCCGAAAAAGTCTCTCGGGATGCCTAAATGTCCCGTTTCTATCAAATCACTAAAACTTCCTAATTATATAACTTCAAGTAATATTTTGGCTACTTCTGAAAAGCTTGCAAAAATAAACAGGTATTTTCTGTTTACCTTTCTGAGTAACAGATGAGGGAGGAGCAGCTTTTTTCCATACAGATACTTGCTGCCCACTATGCTCATTCTCTTTTGCGTATAATTTTGAGTGGGTGTGTAAATGCTGCTTGTAATAAAATGCAGACTGGTGCTGTCCCTCCATACACCCGAACCCACAAGTGCCTCAACACAAGTTTTCAAACCATTATTACTCCTCATTGATGATGATGATGACGGACCAATTGATAGTGGTAAGAAAGATTGTGTACATAAGCATGTTCTACATGGCAACCGCAACATCTGTATATAAGGGGTTGAAGTGCCCATTGAACTTTTCTAAGACAAAAGCAGGTCATTTTAAGAATAAAAAAGTGGCTTCTTCCTCCATACACACTTGTGATATACGTTTCCTTCATTTACCACACAGCACACAATAAATATGGATAATAAAAATCGAAACTCAACATAACTGAAGTTGTCAACGTCACATTGTCAATATTGCGTCACGCCGCATTTTTACTATTTCCTTTGCTGCAGGGACTACAGCTCTATTTCTGTAGCTAATATGACAAAATGAGCAGTTAAAAACTGCAATACCAACAATGCATTGCGAAAAGTGATAGCACATCCTCCCCTTTTGTAAAGTGCGTGTCAAGTAAACTAAATCCCACCTCATTGTTTTGATTGGCAGGTTATGGTAGATAAACAGTGGTGAAGAAGGTGAGTATGTGTGTTGTTGCAATTATTTGAAATGAATGGTATCTGAAGGAAAGTTTGAAAAATATATTTTACAGCGTCATATCAGATGTTTCGCAATTTCTTAAAAGCTACTTTTTTAAAATATGTAATTTGGGGTTTTGGAGTGTTATGTGAAACTTATTTGGCGATACCAGCTGCGTATTTTTATGTATGTAAATTTGATAACTTTAAGGTCAGTCTGTATGCGAAACTGATCTTGTTTTAATATTTTTCATTTTTTAGACTTTTGAGTAGCATAAAGAACATGAGACCTTGTTGCTATGGCTACTGTACGCGCGTGATTATTTAAAGTGAACATAGAGCAAGGAAGAGATGGCCAAAGGAAATCAACAATGGAGAACGTAAGAAGGTACACTGTAGTTGAGGAGCAAAGACAATAAAGTATAACCGGGGCCGGTGCTAGCATTTTGGGGGCCCCCAGCAAATATCAAGTCAGGGGCTCCGCTAAGTACTTCTAGTCTAAGTGCTACAAACTTTTAGAAGTAAGCATAGCCATATAGACAGACCTGTAGCAGCGTGTAATGTGTTAGTCTTATGTGTAATCCCTGCCGGCCTGTTCATGTCAGAGTGACAGGTGTTTGTTTTGGGTGTTGAACTTTATTCTTTAATTTTATATTATCGTCTCATATAGACAATAATTATGCCCAAGCATCAAAGTAAGTTTATAGAGGAGTATTCCAAAGAGTGAAAGTATATTAAAAAGGGACGCTATGACAGTGAAGCTGAGTGCACAGTTTGCAATAGTGTTTTTAGTATTGGTCATGGTGGACGTTCAGATATAAAACAACACATCACATCAGTGAAACATAGGAACAGACTGAGTGCCCCAAGTAGCAGTATGTCTCTTAACAATTATTTTATAAAACACGATTCTAATGAAGAAACGAATGTTAGAGCTGCTGAACTAACTCAGGCCTACCATACGGTAAAGCACCATCACAGCTTTAGGTCAAATGACTGTGTCAACAAGTTAAACAGCGTTATGTTTAGTGACTCATCAATTGCATTAAAGTTTAGCTCTGCCAGAACAAAGCAATCAGCCCTGATAACTGGTGTTTTAGCTCCATTCAGCATGAAAACTAGCATTGAAGAGATAAATAAATCCCCTTTTATGGCATTTCAACTGATGCAAGTAATCACAAGGCTATAAAAATGTTTCCTTTTGTAGTTCAGTTTTTTGACATAAATGAAGGGATAAAGTCAAAGTTACTGAAAGTAGCTTCCTTGCCATGTGAAACGTCAGATGAGATATCTAGTTTCTGCTTGAACTGTATTGATGAATTAAAGTTAAATAAAAACAGTTGCATTGCGTTTTGTAGTGACAATACCAACACAAATGTTGGTGGTTTGAACAGAGTGGGAAAAAACAATGTATTTACAAAATTAACAACTAAGTTACATGGTGGTATTGAAGGTGTGGGTTGTCCTGCACATGTACTACATAACTGCATATGTGCAGCAGCTGATAGATTAAGCTGTGACATTGAAGGTATTGTTGTCAAACTCTTCTCTTATTTTTCTATATACACGGTGCGAACAGTAAGGCTAAAAGAATTTTGTGAAATGGTCGATGTCGAATTTGGCACTATTTTGGCGTATTCAAAAACTCATTGGCTGTCTTTGATGCCTGCAATAGAACAAATTTTAAAGCTGTTTGATGCTTTAAAGGATTTCTTTTTAAATGAGGAAAAGCTCCAAAGATTTTGTTAACATTTTTTAATAATCCTTTAAGTGAGGTATACCTATGGTTTATCCATAGCCAACTCAGTATTTTTCACCAAGGAATTAAAAAGATTGAAGGAAGTACAAAAAGTGTTATGGAAGTCAATGATGTATTGGAATGTACTCTCAAAGCTTTGACCAGAAGAAAAGAGGAACGTTTTTTTATCATTTAGTATAAAATCCATTCTTAAACGGGCCAATATTACGCAACAAGACGAAATTAACTTCAAAAATGAAGTTAACGAGTTTTATGAAACCTGCCTACAATATCTTAAAAAATGGAGTGTACCATTCCCTACCTTCTCAAAATTCAAATGGATGCTTTTGAAGGACATCCCCAGTTGGGAACAAATTGAAGAAACTATTTGTTACTTCAACGAAAAAAGTATTGAAATAAATGATACTTTGCTATTTGATCAACTGGCATCGTTAGCGGATTTTGTAAGTGAAAATATTAAAGAGTGGACTGATGAAGATAAAAAAACACCTCAATGTCACGAAAAGTGGGTTTGTTTTTTCAAAACCCATACTAGGCCAGAACAGAACTCTGAATTTTTGAAGATATGCCAATATGTGTTTGCGATCCCTGCCCATAATGGTAAAACTGAAAGAATCTTTTCGCTCATGAACATTCAATGGATGGACGGAAGAAACAAGATGAGAGTGGAGACCCTTTCTGCAATCCTGCAAGTTCTCTACAATTTCGAAATGGACTGTTATAGTTTTTACAAGTTTGTATTAGATAAGAAGGAGATTTTAACAATGGCTGGGACAACAGCCAAATATCCTCAATTTAAATCCTAGACTAGTGAAATTTAATTTGTTGTGTTGTATTATGTTGTAAAATATGTATAAATAAACAAGTATTCACTGCAAAATTATTGTTTTCGTTTATGATATGCCTCAGTGTTTAAATTAGATTGCAAAAGTGAAGATAAATTTAAAAAGATTTCTAGGTCTCAAAATAGATAAAATGAGCATATTTCAATAAATAGTTTCCGGTGGAGGCTCCCTGGACCCCTCTTTAGCTGGAGGGTATCCCCCAAACCCTCCTTGGGTGTGTCCCATTTTTTCCAGTTCATGATTTGGTCACCCTAGTCTAGCATTAAAACAAAATGCTACTGGTATGGCAGAAAACAGCAGGCTCTTTGGTTGTATAATTATAAAATGTAAAAAAAAAAGAAAAGCCGAAACTATGGCTGAAAAAGAAGCTGCAAACACTTTTTCATAGCGCTTTCATTCTCTTTAATGTTTCAAAACGAACTTCATCAGAAAAGCTTGTAAAACACACACACACACACACACACACACACACACACACACACACACACACACACACACACACACACACACACACACACACCTTTAAAAACATTCAAATAATCATGTGATAAAGACAACCAATGCAAACAGTCTAAAACGGGGCTTTGCCCCAAAATCATGCTACTATTAGTTACTATTTCTTTCATGCTGTAATGTGCATGCAGTTAAGTTTGATTGAGCAGTATTACTTGTTAGCAATTGATGTGTAACTAAAATACCATAAAAACATCTCATCTTCAAATCCTTTGTCTTAGTAAAAAACATTTGATATTAATTTATTCATTTAAACCAGGCAGTTTATCGCATTCAGCCTGATCTGCCAGAGTGTCTCTTTACACTCTAGTAGTGTCTTAATGTCACCACTGAAATCCTCGACAGAAACAGAATGTAAAACAAAAAAAGAAAACTTCTTGAAATCATTACGTGTAACACTGCACTCAGTCAAAGCATTACACAAATCCTTCTTCTTGATGGCTAACAAGTGTTCATAGATTCTTCCTTTTAAATGCCCAATAGATTTGCTATATAAAGGCAACATGATTCACAAATAGCTGCATACACCACATAGTTGGATGAACAGTCATATTTCTCTCTAGTCCATATAGTCACATCCAAATGTTTAACATGGACGAAGAAAGAATTACAAATGTGACAGCATTGCTTACAGTGTCCACATTGGAAAGTCCCTGGGTGTAATAATGAGGTTTTCTTTAATTCTGACTTCTCATTCTTCTCACATAATGTTTTAAATTTGACAGTTTTCTTGAAAGAACTTTCCAATTTTCTTATTTAACTGCATGCATGTTTTGACATATGAGCAATGGGAAAGACAAAAAATATTTGCAATCTATTCCACTTACATCCAGAAAGTGTGATTGTTGAGTTGGTGTATGACAATTACTGTAACACAATATTGGACATGCAACACCAAATCTTAATTTCTGTACCTCAAATTCTATTCTTGCTAACCAATCTTTACGGTTACCTTTTTCTATGAATGACTTTTAGAGTAAAGTCGCTTCTTCAGCAAATACTCCACTATCTGAAGTCAATCTACTTAACTGAATGAATTGACCTTTAACCACGTTCCTCTTCATATGGTGTGGATAGAGACTGTCACGATGCAAATACTGATTTGTAAAACTTTATTTTCTGAAAGTTTTACTGACAGAATGACCAGTCTGGACATCAAATGGCAACTGCATGTCTAAATAATTCAGACAATCTCCAGGCCCTCCTACAGTAAATCTTAAAAAAGAAGTGGTGTTATTCAAATAGTCAATAAATCTTCTATAAAACAAAATATTATCAGGTAGTTCATGTTTTTCCAAGAATTCTTGTTTCCAAGTAGACATAACAATGCTGGCAAAAGCCGGGGCCACCATGACCCCATTGCCACACCTGTCATTTGCTTGAAGTATTTCTTATTAAAGTGGAAAAAAATTGTTGTCTAACACCAGTTCCATTAACTCACATATGGTATTGACTTTGTCTCCATCAAAGTTGGAATTGTTGACTAAATATTACCTCAAAGAATCAATGACAGTTTCCTGGTTGATAACTGTATACAAAGATGTAACATCTAGAGAGGCAAAATAGAATTCCCTATTGACCTGCACCTGCTCCCTAAGCAATTCTAGGAAATGCCAAGAATCACTCAAATAGAATATAGATTTTTGGACAATGGGCTTCAACTGTTGATCCAACCAGATGGAAATGGAATCATTCTTGGAAAAAGGGGCAAAGACTATTGGCTAAAAGAAGGCTTAACCCGATCTTTATAAACCTTAGGAATCCCAAAAAGGAAAGCCATTTTTAGATTATCAACTTTTAAAAAAATATAAGTGGTCTGATCTAAGTTTCCTTGAGTGAATAAGTCTAAGAGTGTCAAATCTATGTTATAATAGCTCTGCTTAATCACAATGTCAGACACTTCAGCATCATTTCTCTCATCACTCAACAATTCCATGATCACTTGCTGAAAATCTGCGTTAGTCATAATCACATTAATCACAAGCATACCTCCTTTATCTCCCCTCATTAGCCACAAATCTTTCCTTCCAATAAATTCTTGTAAAGCCTCTCTTTCTTGGTATAGTCAAATTGTCTGTCACTCGTCACCTTTAGAGCTGGTTCCTAAAGCCACTTTCACAAAGACTGGTGAAAACTTGAAGAGTACTGTTTAAAGGAGGGTTACAAGTGCAATACAGAGTACTTGTGCCATCAGAAACCTTAAGTCGAGTTTCCTAACATACAACTTGAAGTCTACAATAAGTCTTGGAACATTAACTGAATGGCTAGGGATAAAATTAAGACCTTTTTTAAGAATCAAAATTAGTTAAGGTGACAAAAATTCATCTGTTAGGTTTAAAATGTCAAACTCGTACAATAATGTTTTTTCTGGTTCTTGCCTTTCCCTTTTCTTTGTTGTTCGCACTTGCCTGCCATTTCAGTGTCCGTATCATTTTTGTTGGATTCACTAAAAAAGGCCCAGTAGATGTTATTGGCAAAGGTGGTAATTTGTGTGCATCATTGCAGTCTATTTGGCAGTGTTTATATTACTAATAACATCAACTGTTGCACCTCAATTGTTACCTTTTGCCACCTTTCTCAATTGGTGTATTATTATCAGATATATTAGATTTATGTATAGGATAATCCAGTCCTGCAGAATATGAAGCAATATCCCTTCTCAATATAACTTGCTTTCCAGAAATTATACTGGCTTTAAGTTTGTCTACCTTGGCACCAATCCCAGCATGCAATTTAATAAAAGAAGAAAAAAACACTACTGGCCTTAATGGTCTGATCCAAGGAAGTCATTTGAAGTTTAATTTCCTTTAAAATATTTCTATAACTGTTACATAACATTCTCATCACAGCTATACCGGTGTCATTAAATATTTTTACCAGTTCTAAAAACAGTGTATCTCTGTACTGAACCCCATTTGGAAACTTGTATACTCGTAATCCCTGTGCAACACAACTTTGAGTAGTACATTCCTCGAGGTATAAAACCTCCAGTTGCAAAGACACATATTTTCTTGACAAATGTTGAAGTTTGTATGCATTGGTTTTGCAATTGTTATATTCACTTGTAAGGGATATGTTGGGGTCAGTACTTAATGTGCTGTGTGTTTCAGCTGCACAACTGGTAGAGAAGGGATTAACTATGTCTTTGCAAACATAAGCAGAGTTTTTATCTAGTAACAAGTGTCTCTGACTGAAAAGACATTACCATTTCTTTTGCTATTGCAATTGTTTCTACTGATGTCAGGATTTCTAGTTAAACCTGTTAAATTATTTTTGCTGTTTATATTTAATGTACAGCAACTTCAATGTTACTTGCAAATTGGCTTTAAGAATCAAGTACTAACATTCAACATGGGGTGGAGCCAATAAAGGAAGCAAGTGAAAACTTTGGGTAGCTTGACACTTTCCCTGTGTTCAGTAGTCATCCAAAAGCAAGTTAAACTTCTTCACTTCATTTGGTATTAAGAAGCATAAGTCACAAAATGTTTAGAAGTGCATATTTTGCAGGTGGCAAGACTCCCTGCATCACTGACATATGAAGGTATCATTCACTGCAATGTTGAAATCGTTTGGCTGAAACTTTGTATGAGGAATATTTAAGGAATAACCATAATGTGAGTTTCAGTTTAACAAAAAATGAATGGAAAGCATTGAACGAGCTTGCTAATAGGAAATATTTAATTATTAAACCCTCTGATAAAGGGAACAAAATAGTGATTATGCACCATACACAGTATGTCAGTATGTCTTTGGAACATTTAAATGATCATGTGATTTATGAGAGAAGTAATGTTAATAAATATAATGAAGTTTTGCAATATTATCAAGATTTGTTAAAGGAAGGTGTTAGGTTGGGATATTTAAGTCAAGATGATGTAGATAAAAAAAAATTCAGTCCAAAATTGCAAATTAGCTACATTTTATTGTTTACCCAAAATCCATAAAAATTTGAAGAATCCCCATGGTTGACCTATTATTTCTGCTTGCAAATAATTTTTCCTTATTTTAGGGCTTCTATTACATCAGTTTTTTACCCATATGTTCTTAGAATCCCCTATTACATTAAAGATAGTTTTGATTTTCTTAGTAAGATTTCTGGAGTAAAGTGGGATGAAAATATGTATTGGGTAACATTGGATTTTAGAAGCCTATATACAACTATAAGACATACAGATGGTATACGATCTTTATAACAGCTGTTGGGGGAGAGTCCCTTAATTCATATTACTTAAATATACCAATTCTGTTGTCACATAGTGGAAAAAATGAAACTCCAACTGCAGTGTACCACTGGCATGCACAATATAAGAGCTTCTGATTTAGAAAAATTGTGATTAAAAGAAAATGAAGAAAAGTTGCTCAGTTAACCTACCCTTATTCGAAGGTAGGTATGCCACTATGGGCTTCATTCGTTTTGAAATATCTGTCTTGGGATAGTTAAAGTAAATGAATGAGCATCTTTTTTGGCTTCCAGAGCTGACCATCAGCTTGTCCTGGTGTCCTGCCCTATTTTACTGGGTACACTGGTCTTGTCTTATCCTTCCCTAGGTTAACCTGACCCCAGTCTAAGAATAGTGACAAGATTAATGATCTCGTTGCAGTATCATACTATTGCTGGGAATGTTTACTATGTTATGTGTTAACTTCCCCATCTCTCTCACACACACACACACACACACACACACACACACACACACACACACACACACACATGCACACACACACACACACACACACACACACACACATGCACACACACACACACACACACACACACACACACACACACACACACATGCACACACGCATGCACACACGCACACACACACACACACACACACACACACACACACACATGCAAACACGCATGCACACTCGCACACACGCACACATGCACACATGCACACACACATGCACGCACACACATGCGCACATGCGCACACACACACACACGCACGCACACAGGCACACACACACACACACACACGCACACACACGCACACACACGCACACACACACACGCACACACACACACACACACACACACACACACACACACACACACACACACACACTTGTGACATCTGAGGATGGACATACAGTGGAATGCACTTGCATTTTGTACCACTTTCACAGGAATTCAGGCAATGATTCTGCTTTTCCTTGTAGTATTCCCCTGAATATGTCCCCAGACTCTCCACAGTGTCCAGGAATATGTCCCCCTTTCCCTCTGGATGGGCACTTGCACCCTCCCTGCTAGAGCCACTAACTGACCCTGAGTCTCCTGAGACTTAATAAAGGCTTCATCTCTCTATGCCATGGTGCTGGCAGAACAGTTTTTGTTCCTAATGACATTGCATGTTAGAACAGAAAGATAACAACAGTCATTTCTGTCTGTGGGTCTGAATTTTGCAGCTTAATTAAGTTTTTATCACCTATCTTGTCCCTGACATATAGAGAAATGAGTCTTTGACTGCAGATCAGAAGATCCAAGTTTGACTAGCAGGTTTGGACATTGGGGAAGCCAAGCAGGAGAAGATGGAACAGAACAGCATCTGACTCAGCTATCCTAAAGGGGAGGCTAAGGTCTTTTCCTACCCAGCCAGTGTGTCACCTACAAGTAGAGACTTTTGGTCGTGTGAGACAGTACTGGGAAGGTCATGTCCTACAGCTTCCAAAGCTGATGATGGCAACCCTTGAATGGCTATATGGTACTGCACATGTGCAGATAGAGGGGAGTAGGAAATCTGATTTGGAGTCCAGGTGCTAACGTTGCCATCACAGTCCAGAGATAGGGCTTATATAGGAAGTTTAAGCTGTCTGGTTTAATGATGCATGCACCATGGATCCAGTAACGGATTGTGTATTGCCAGCAGTGTAAAGAACATTGAGTCTCATGGTAGGCATTTCAGTTTCAGAGAGTGTCTGTTAGTGACCTTCTTCTGTGGGCTCACAACTTGCTAGTTGTGATGGTCTGGGGGATGGTATGTATGAGTGGCACTTGGATGCACTAGTGGTTGATGGTCTGTGAACAGGCAGGCTCAAGGAATTCTTATGGCTGCCTGGATCAGGGAGGTCTGATGCTCAGTATGAATATGGCAAAAACGTATCCTATCACATAAATCAAGTGACAAGAAATACATACAACAATAACCTATCACATAAACCAAGTGACAAGAAATACATACAACAATAACCTATCACATAAACCAAGTGACAAAAAATGCATGCAACAGTAACCTATCACATACATCACATGACAAGAAATACATGCAAGAATAAGCTTATTACAGAGTGGCTTTAATCTTAAACTCTGGGAACTATTACAGAGATGCACATTTCAATTTCGTTATGTAAAACTGCCTGAAAATTTTGCTGGTGGGTTAGCTGAAATGAAAAAGTGACTGTGGGCTGTAGCTGTGGAGGGAGATAATAAGAGCTATTCATAGATGGATTTGTATGCACAATAATTAATGAACACATAAGAAAAGAATTGTTATCAGAAAATAACCTGAGATATGAAAATATCTTGCCTGTTGCTTTGGCTGTAGTAGCAGCAAACAAAAATATACATGTTTTTCAATAGAAACAGAATGCATTCAAGTGTAATTAAGTAACACAGATGTCTGGGTATGTAGCACACAGCTTATCATTGTAAACGTGAATGTAGTAAGGCACTAAGGACAGTATATATGTGTTTGTAGTGGGGTAGAGAAGTGCCATTTTGTTATGGAATAGTCTATCTTTTCCTTGTTTTATTTATTTATGTTTTCTGTAGGCAGATGCCATGGAAATCTGCCAAAATGCAGCATGAATGCTGTCATTTATCTATCAAGCCTTCTTCATAGGTTCATAGGTTCATAGGTTCATACTAGGCTATCTGCCCAAGGGCATTTATAAGCCTAGCCCATAGTTATTTGGCTTTCGCCACTCCTTTAGTTTGAATAAAACTATGCCTATTATTTTGCTGTGCCTCTGTCAAGCAGTGACACTGAAGTAATCCCTGGGGTATATCTGCGATCTCCCATCCATTGGTCAAGATTCCTCTTGAACAAGGCCAGCGAGGTGCTCTGCCTCACATGTACTGGGATTTTGTTCCACAGCATAGGGAGTCTCTGGGTGATGAATCTGTCCCTCCAGCACGTTCTATTAATAACCATGTCAAGGTTTAAGTCTCCCGCCCTTGTGGTTCTGAGGGATCTAGATTTTTTGAGGTGAAGCATATTCATCAAATCAAGGTTTGACATGGCCTTATATGTCAGGCACAGGTCACCTCTGAGCAAGCGGTATGAGACTGAATAGAGCTAGAGTTCTTTCAGTCGGGCAGCATAAGACATATTTTTGAGACCCTTTATCCTTTTGGTGAGGAACTTTTGGGGCCTTTCCAGCTACAGCAGGTGTCGGGTCAGATACATTCCGAATGGGGCATTGTACTCAATCATAGGTCTAATGAGTGATGAGTACAGGGGGACGATGACCTCCCTTGATCTAGATGTGAATCCCTTCATGATCAGGTGGGCAATGTAGAAGGTCTTCCTAACTATTTTGGTAACGTGAGTGTCAAACGAAAGGCTACTGTCAACCTGGGTCCCCAGATCCCTGATGACTTCTTCTGTGCTCAGTGGATTGCCACCTATATGGTAGCTAGGGGTAACCTTGTTTTTCCCAAAGGGTATGACTATGCATTTCTTGGCATTTAACTTTAGGCCATGGCTCTGGCACCAGTTATCCATTTCTGTGAGGCCCTTCTGAAGGATATCTGTGTCAGATGTGTTTTCGACTATGCCGCCCAGTTTGCAGTCATCTGCAAACTTTATCAGCCATAACCCTCCTGTGTTTGCTTGTACTTCAGAAAAGTAGATGCCGAACAAGAGTGAACCCAGGACTGAGCCCTGTGGGACACCACTTGTGACAGGCTTTGAGTCTGACATGGCTCCAGCAACTCTGACCCTGTGGGTTCTGTCACTTAGCCAGTTTGCAACCCATCTTGTGATGTATGGGTTTACATTCAAGCTGATGAGTTTTTCGATGATACCTGAGTGGGGTATTGTGTCGAAGGCCTTTGCCAGGTCAAGGTAGGCTGTATGGACTGCCTTTCCCTCATCAATGGCCTTGGTGGCTGTCTCGAAAAAGTCAACCAAGTTTAAAAGGCATGATCTGCCTTTGACAAAGCCAAACTGGGTTGGATCCAAAGTCTGCAAGTTCCCTATGTCTTTATTTATGAGTAGCTGTAGCACCCTCCAATACAGTCATAGCACTGGGGGAGTGAGGGAAGTTGGTCAGTCCTTTTTCTGTGCACAGGTTAACAAAATTTTCAAACTGGGTGTCACTTGTCCTCTGTGGTAGATTGTTAGAGTTGGAATGCATCTTCCTACGGGGTGCCATCATGTTATTGTCACCTGACTATGCATGCATTGAATGTGGTGCTGTGCAAAGCATTTCCACCAGTGTCCCTACAGCTACTCCCATTAGTTTTACTCATCATGACCATGATGTAGCAATGCAGGTGTTGGTGCAAGGAATGCTTCCTTTTCTCTCTACTTGAGAAAGCAGATCAGTTCTTAGAATCCTCGAATTCACTCATCAGCCAACTCTGCTGGGTCCCTTGTTTTACTCAAAAACTGAAGATGCCTGCAACACATTCAGGCAGTTTGCCAATGCACTGGACACCAGCCATGTTTACTATTTCATAGTAAGTGTTATTCCTTTCACCAGTACAAGCTGAAATTTTATATTTACTCCATTTTAAATGACATGCTTTCATGTTTTCCATTTTGACCTAACCTTTATCACAGATTTAAACAGTCACGATCAAACAATAATTCCAAATTTAGACACAAATAAAGCAATTATATATTTTGCATAAGAGACAAAAAAGTCTATTCATGGGGACTGGTGTGTTCTTATATGTCTGTAGGCCATACACAAGAATATTGTTTCAAGTCAGATGTTTCTGCATCTGTGTGGCAGCTGTTTAAAAGCAGTATTTTATCTTTTTCACATTCAGATACATGCTTTTCTTATATTAGAAATATGCCAGATTATTGATTAGCTCTGAATTCTGAATTAGTACAGATATAGTTTAATGATTTTTTTTCTTTGATGATGTCTGCGTAACCCATGGGCTCAGAATTTTGCAAAATAAGTTATACATCAGTGCATGTTAGAATTGCTGAGGTATGTGTGAGCAGAAACTGCACTCCTACATGTCAAGTACACCATCAAGAAAAGCTTTAAAAACTACCAGAGGACAAAATGTTATATTTATCAAATTGATGACTCTTGATTCAGTAAATAGTTACTTTAAGCATGCTTTGCTTGACTAAAGAAACAGAGCAGACAAGAAGCTTACCTGGCTTCAGGAGTGACTCCAAAGCTTACTTAAGGACAGAAAAATCATTCTCTAAAAGTCAAAATTATACAAAGTGTGTAAAGGTATGGAGTGCAAGTTTTAAGCACAATGCACATGTTAGATTTTACCGAGGTAGGCTTATTATATATTCACTAATTTAGAGACAGGTTTCCAGTAATATAAAGGCCCGAGTGCATTAAAACAAAAGTAAGAATGCAAGGGAGGGGTGGGTGTGAAAACGTCTGCACAAGGGCAGCAGTTTATTCAGTTCACCAATTCACATACCTTGTCTTTAAGTGTAAAGTTACTTGGCAATGTCATAATGTTTCTACAATTGTCTGGCATTAACATTATATACATTTTAACTGATAAAAATCTGAGATGAAACTAATCAGCACAATATGGTATTACATAGTATAGATGAAAATCCCATTGTGTATTTAATTTGAAAATGATATAGCACAGTTTTACTACAGATATGTAGTACATGTTCTGGTAAATGTAGTGTCTCTTCTTGAAAGTCGAAATGGAATGACATCCATTTTGATGGTGGACAGCCTGCAGACAGTGTTGGTAAAGTACCTTCATAGGACACCACCATCAAATCAGTAAGGGAAACTGCTGAGACTAGGATCTGCATACTAGTTACAAATAGACAAAAGAAGAATATTCTGAAATTTGGATGCATACTGAATTATAAAATAGTATAGAACATCCTTTTTTTCAGTAATGGTATAAATAATTTGCAGCAGGTGGGTATGTGGTTTATAAGCACACCATATGTGATGGAGACAAGGTATGGACTACAGCAGGTAGTCTATTTCCCTCTAACAATAAATGCCCAGCAACTCTAAAAACATCCTAATCAGTTTATCCATCACACCAGTCTTAGTTTGCGTGATCTCAGTGGCAGTAAACTCCTTGCTATCTGTGATGGTTGTGGGAATTTCTACATAGGTAAAACTGAAAGACAGTTAAGAAAAAGACCCTATGATCATTTGTATGCTATCAACAAGATAAATATCATTGCATTGTTATGCCCCACCTACACTAGATTTCAGGTTGTATATTGGAAACTGTTCCTTTCTCTCCCTTGAGTGGTACATGAGAAACAGAATTAGAGAGGAGAGAGCTAATATGGCAACTAAGACTTAACGCTGCAACATTACCTGGTTTAAATGAATACACATCTATTTACCCCATTCTAAAAAACAGAGCAGCTAAACTTTAATGCTAACTAACTCTGTACATTTCCTAGTGTTTTACAATTCACATATTTAAGCCTACTTCCACACTTTATACTTTAGTACTTTTAAACTTTTTAACCTTACAAGTCTTTGAATAAAAAAAAAATATTTATTCACAAAATTGTCTCGAAAGGTTTTTTTATAAGAATTATACGCACCAAGCTGTTTTTGCATGAATTTTAAGTTCAATGATTTTTTGATGTATTAAAATTATTTAACTTTGCATATTTCTTTAACTTCTACTGCTTAATTGATTGTGACTGATGGTTAGCCATTTTGTAACTTATTTTAATATTTAATGGAGTTTCTAACTTGTAAGTTATGATTCTGAAAAAGTCCCAAGGTTTGGGATGAAATTACTAAACTGTATTTACTTATTTATTATTTTTGAACTAAGACTGGAGCTTGTGGCATTATTTATGAAGTTTCTAAGATACTGCTAAGTGTTGATAAACCTGCAACTTCCTTACTAGTCTGCACAGTTTATGAAGTCACCAGCTGATCTAGTTACTAAAGAATGTTCTACAAGTGTGTTTGAGGCTGTCACTATTATTGAAGCCACCAAAGTGTTACTACATGAGCCTTATTGTGTTATTCAGTGTGTTTTTGGCAGCATGGTTACACACTGGTTCTCTGTTCTTTTAGTCTGCTTTTTCCAGCATGGCAGTGCATTTGGGGAGTGCTTATTATGTTTTTGCTACTTGAATTCTATTCAGCCATGGACATTACAGTTGGAACATGTTCTGTACCCTGTGAGGATACTGTTGCTCCAACTACTCAGAAAGAATACAGCTTCAATATGTTTTCAGTGGGTGACTAAAATCAACTTATCACACTTTTAACACAACAAATAACCCATTTCAAGTCAAATTTAGAAAAGCTTGCCTATTCAACTTCTAGTGCAGAAAACAGTTGTTTGGCCATACCCCCACCTGTTGATGTCATCAGAAGGGACAGAGGTTTTTTTTAGGACCTCAGGAGAAGCCAGGAGAGAGCAGAAAGGGATTCCACATGGAAGCAATGCTTTTACAACTTCACAGGGCATGTGGTGGTGGTGCTGCGGTAGCGTTGTCCCCGCACAGTAAGACGCAGTCCGGTTCGATTCTCAGCTAGAGCATCTTCTGCATGGAGACATGCGTGAATGGGCGTACCTTCATTGAAGGTTGTGCATCAGAGCTGGCAACTCGGCACGTAAAAATCTACTGCCAATCATTAGTGGACCGGAGTTCTGCTGTGGCGACCCCTAACCAGGAAAAGCCGAAAGACACAACAACAGGACATTTTTATGGACAAAAAATACTTTTTTCAACAATGGTTTAACAAAGAACTTGTTTTGGACTACAATGACCAAATTCAATCACAATGGACATTTAAAACTATGCTAAATGATTTTTTTTTTAAAAAATAAAAAAGGTGCATGGTTTACAAATAGATCATTTATATTTAATGGAATGTTTAAGAGTTAAAATGATCCCTAAGGGGCTTAGAATCTATAAATATCCTAATGGCTTAGTGTTGAACAATGGAGAACTAAATTAATTAGCTGAACTATTTGATAGCCATGGACTGTAATTAATTCTAGTTATGGTTTAGTTCAGCAACACTAGAATTAATCAATTGTTTGATGAATTGAACAATTTGAACTTTGATATTACAAAAGACTTGTTTGAGCATAATAGTGACAAATACAACAGTAGTTTTTGTAAGGTAGAACACAATGTTAGTTGAATTTAAATAAACTGGATGGAGATAAGTTAGAATACCTACAAGAGAAGACATACCCAACTCCCAGAGCTAACTTTAACCATTATTTTTCAGCAACTACACATAGTTTAGATAAACTTAGTTTAGCTAACAACACTAATGTCCTTTCTAAAAATGCTGCATAACTGAATGCACCAGAACAAAACCATATTTTTAACATCTTCACTGACTCTAATGGTGAAACATGTGACAACAGTCCCCCCCCCCCCCAAGAACATCTGAAAGGATAGAAAACCAGCTTAGACAGAAATATTTTTTAGAGTGACACCAGGGTCTGTGGGGACAGAGAAACAGAGGGAGGGGGAAAACTAGAAAAGGAAGAATTAAACAGAGTTGAACCACCTAATAATACCATAACTTCACAGTGCAATGAAGGCATTTCTAATGCACACTGTGGTAAGGTTTTCAACTACCAGATTTTAGTATTTACAACTACACAGATCTTAACATTGATAAAAACTTTTTTTTTCACTTTTTAAAAAAGGTTTTACATTTGTGCCATTCTTTAACCCTGATTTAGCTGACACACAAGGAAGCTTAACTTCCAAGTTATGTTTAAGAACCAAGGGACTAGGCTTGGCAATTCTTTAAATACACCAGAAATGAGACTTAAGGGGAAAAGTTCATTCAATCCATCCCTCCACCTTACTGTTGCTATTTTTGAAAAAAACTTGCAGCACTGAAATGCATAGACTAGCTACAAATCATAAGAATCGGTACTACAATCTAACTAAGGAAGAAAGACTGCTTGTGAACAAACTCAGAAATGACAAGTCACTGAGATTTCTGAAGCCAGACAAGGGTGGTATATTGGCCATTGTGGACAGGACATCTTACATTAGCAGCAAATGTAATTTATTATATGACAATGATAGATACAAAATAACATCTAGAAATTAAATAAACATTGCCTACAAGAAAACTGAATACATGTTAGAGGATTCTTTAATGCCCGGGGGGCATTAATGAGCAACTCTGAGTTTCTCATTAATGGACACCCAGTTATCCCAATGGCCATTGGAATATCCAAAATACACAAAGATGTGATGGACCCCTCATACTGATTTATAGTGGCTGCGGTTTTATTTCAAAACATCAAAAACTCATAACATCTAATTTCAAAACAGCGAGACAATAAGATTGAAAATTCAAAACATCTAAAACTCATAACATTGAATTTCACAACATTGAAAATGTATAAAATTGAGTAGTATATGTAAATATTATAGTTTATTCTGTTATTATGCCATGTACGTATTTTTAGGCTATACAGGTAAGTGATTTAGACATTATACGTACATTCTTTAAGGTGATTGCAATACAGTGGGGTTAGGAAATTAACTTTTTCACACTGTAGTGAGATCTCAGAGTTGGTATATTTAATTTATGGGGTGTATGGGGGCTTGCCCTGCAGAAAAGTAGTAAAAAGTGTGTTTTTTTTCATTTGGTGGTATTATAGGTGGAGGGGATGTTATTTATATTTGCTTTATAGTTTTCAATGTTGTGAGTTTTAGATGTTTTGAATTTTCTATCTTGTGGTCTTGCTGTTTTGAAATTAGATGTTATGAGTTTTTAACATTTTGAGGTAGAACCATGGCTGCATATAATTCCTTCACATACCCATAAGGGGGTATTTGTCGATCGCATTTTGAAAAATTCCGTGCGCCCTGTTAGGAGTATTCTAAGAAACTCATGGGATTATTTCCTTCTTAAAGTTAGGCATGAGTATTTTCAACAAAATGTTAGTTTTCTATAATAGATGTGATTGATCTTTTCACCTCAATACCCACAAGGAAGGTAGAGTTGTCACCTCACAATTAGACGTTGCCTGTTCGATTCTCAGTTAGAGCATCTTCTGTGTGGCGACATGCGTGAACAGGCATTCCTTCGTTGAAGGTTGTGCGTTAGGCCCGGCAAGCCAGCACGTAAAAACTCTACTGCCAATCATTAGCGGACCAGAGTTCCGCTGTGGCGCCCCCTAACCGGGAAAAGCCGAAAGACACAAACAAACGCACAAGGAAGGTCTGAAAATCTTTCATGCACCTATTCTGGAATTAATTATTCTGGAAAATGCAATGATAAAGTTTATTGTAGAAATTATGAATACCATACTTCGCAACAATTTAATTGCCTTTGAAGGGGAGTTTTTCAATTGCCTTTGAAAGGGAGTTTTTCTGACAAAGAAGAGTAGCCATGGGTGCAAGTTGTGCCCCCCCCCCCCCCATGTATGCTGAACAGACTGTTATCCCTATTTCCCCCGGGACTTCTAAAAACAGGAACTGTATCATTCCTGTGGTATTACATTCTGGGTCACATTCAAAGGAAACTAAAAAAAAAAATAGCTAAAAACTGGTGTATTTTTAAGGATAACTTGAGGGTTGTCATTCTTAGGTGATGCATCTAAATTTGTCTTTAAAACGAGCAGAAATTAAAAAAAAACTTACTAGAAGAATACCCTAAAAAGGACCTTTCAAGGTGTAAAGGAACTTGAACAAGGAGTTGTGGTGCATGTAGTCAGTGTTCTTACATTTTAAACAAGAACAAGCTTGAGGTAGGGTATCCCACTACAGAAATCTTTTTAGGTGATGGAAACTGTACATCTGTGTAGGGTGGTTTATCTTGCTATCTGTGATGGTAGTGAGAATTTCTAAATTGGTAAAACTGAACAACAGTTAAAGAATCTATGAACACATATATATGCTATCAAGAAGAGAAATATCAACAGTGCACTGTTCAAGCACACTTTGTTATGCCCTACCTACACTAGATTTCAGTTTGGTATCTTGGAAACTGTTCCTTTCTCTTCCAGGGATGGTGCATGGGAAACAGAATTAGAGAACAGAGAGCTAATATGGCAACTAAGACATAATGCTGCAGCATTACCTGCTTTGAATAAGTCACCTCTATTACCCCCATTCTAAAAAAAAAACAAAAAAAAAAGAAACAGAGGAGCTAAAATTTAATACTAACTAGCTCTGTACACTTTCTAGCCATTTATAAGGCAAATATTTAAGCCTACTTCCCCACTTTATACTTTAGCCTTTTTTAAACTTTTTAACCTTAAAATAAGTATTTTTATTAAAAAAAATAATTTATGCACACAATTTTCTCCACAAGTTTTTAATAAAAATTATATGCATCACGTTGTATGAGTTTTAGGTTCAATGATTTTTTTTGATGTATTAAAATTATTTAACTTTGTATATTTTTTAACTCCTACTGCTTAATTGATTGTGACTGATGCTTGGTCATTTTGTAACTTATTATTAATTATTATTAATATTTAATGGGGTTTCTACCTTGTAAGTAAGGGTTCTGAAGAAGTCCAAAGGTTGGAATGACAAAGCTAAACTGTATTTATTTCTTTGGCTTTTAATATAAGTGATTTTTGAACTAAGACTGGAGTGTGTGGCATTATTTATGAAGTTTCGAAGATACTGTTAAGTGTTGATAAACCTGCAACTTCTATACTAGTCTGCACAGTTTTTCAAGTCACCAGCTGACCTAGTTACAAAAGAACATTCTATAAGTGTGCTTGAGACTGTCCCTATTATTTAAGCCACCCGTGTTACTGTGTGAGCCTCATTGTGTACTTGGTGCTTTTTCAGTTGCACAGCTACACACTGGTTCCCTGTTCTTTTAAATTCCTCTAATAATATAGACAAGCACTGTGGAGCTGGTATTATATCCTCTGGAAAATTGTCTGTTTCTCATTTATTCCAGAATGTATCCTATAATAATGTGCTGTAGACCTTATTAGCTCATGTCCATTGTTTTTTGTCCATATTTATACCTATGCCTTTGCATTTCAATGTTGCTTTTTATCTTTTTAAGGTAGAACTTTTATCCCCATTTTGTTAGTCAGCTTTGGTTATGTTAATGTGATATGTCATATTTGCTCTCTTTCCTAGTTGGCAGCTGGGATCACATTCTTGCTGTTCTGCTGAAGACAAATGCTGTAGTTATTTGTTTGCTGCTACTCTTACTGCTAGGCTATTAACGGGGAATCAATTGCCTTCCCCTGGATTAAGAAACATGACAAAAATGAGTCATGGTTGCAGATGATGGCTGAGGTGTACTGCATAGCAAGATTTGGAAGCTGTAATTTTCTCATTTGACGTCTCCATATCAGATACTTACGATGTGTCATTCCATTCCAGAGTAGACTCAGTGTCACTGTGTGATGGAGACACTTCATATGTATGCTGACTATACCTCTTAACAACTTAGTGCAAAAAATCAGGACAAAGCCAGACATAATGGGGAAACATAGGCCCAAAAATAGGGACAGTTTTCAAATATTGTTGTAAAGTTGCCAGAATAACATGATTTGTCTTAGCATGCATTTTTCTGAAGGATATAAAGTCTAAAACTGAAATATATGTCATTATTTAGTGGCTACAGTCCTCAGATCAACCCACTGATTTGCCAGAAAATCACACATTTTACGAGGAAGAAACTAAAAATATGATGCAAAAATATGGAAATTCTATGAAAATCTGGGGAGTTGAGAGGTATGAATTATTGCACATCACCCATACTGTTCATATAGTTGCAACGTGTCGCCTGCAGTATGTTTTCCAGCACCTTATTGGCATACAATATGTAGCTGTCATACTGGGATGTAACATCTTTCTAGAACAATAGTACTACACAACCTGCATTTGTTGTAATATTACAGCTTTCTGCTAACTAAGGGAAGGTTGTTGTGACAACTACAGGCAGACACCTGTTGTGAACCTTGACTGCCCTCTTAACATTAGAGTGTGGGGGGTGGTACTGTTCCTGTGATTTTTAATGCTTACTGTTGCTACAGTTTGCTTTCTCAATGTAGGTCATGTGATAGATGGGGGAAGGCGATCCTTATCTGTGTGCTGCACTGATAGTTGCAAGTATATGAACAACATAATAGGGCTATAAACAATGAATGTATGTTTCCATGCAGTGTCAGCCTTAGGTTAAGTGGTGCCTTGGCAAAAGGGCTCCACAGTGTCCCCATACCACCTGGTGCCCCCATTTTGGTCTATTTACACCATCCAGTTTACTGGAGAAGCACCCCTGCTAGACTGGCTCCCTAGGCAGCCGCCTAGTTGGCCTATGCCTAAGGCTGGCTATGTTTCCATGACATATGGGTCTATATTAGATCAGCAAATGCTTAGAAAAGCGAATGCTGATTGATCGACCTTATGTAAGTGAAAGCTTACAATCTCGAACTGTCAGATCAGCGATTTTTTCCCTAGGAAAAAAATCGCTGATCCAAAACACATACACACAACACAAGCACACCAACAAACAGAAATCCACACACATACACCTAAAATCTGACACCTAACCCTACACTAAACTATGCACACACGACTAACTATCCCCTTACCTTAACCCAAACCCTAACCCTAAGGTCCGTCACTATCGCACATTCACCTCACCCGCTCCCTAACTCACCTAAATCTGCCCTAACCCTCATGTCCACACAATCGCACACATACCTAACCCGAGTCCTAACCCTAACTCACCTAACCCACCCTAACACTCACATCCACATAATCGCACACTTACCTGAATCTGACCCGTAACTTTCCACCACAGCACTGAAAATACTGAAGCAACAGAAACGGACAACCGAATTCTTTCCCTAGGAGAAAATTCAAGTTTCTGTTGCTTCGATATTTTTAACTTTCGCTAAAATAAAGTCGATCAATCAGCGTTCGCTGATCTAATATAGACCCTGACATATACACTGTAGTTCTTCATACAAGCTAATTCAGGTAATGCAAAATATTGATGTTGATATGCTGTTTTCTTTGGCCTTCGGATTTAAAGGTTACTTGTTACATTCTTCTGTTTTTATTACATTGAGAAGTGCAGAAAAGTCACATGAGGTAGCTGTTATTACCACAGAACATTTCAGAGTTTAAAATGCAAATTTAACAGCAGTGCACATTATTGCATATTTTTTATTTCATTTTGTGGCAAAGAAAACACAAATCTGTTTACAACTCTAGCTCAAATGTTGTATTGTTTATCATTGTTACTGAGTAATGATTATCAGTGTTGCTTGAAAGGCAGAATGGTGCAAAGAATAAATGGTGTGTGGCAGTTTAATTGCCAAGGTCAAATTCATGTGCAGAATTTAAAGTACCAGAAGTACACATGGAATTTTATTTTCTATAACGTTAGGTCCTTCAGGAAGCTAGCCTATCATCAAACACTGCTGGATACATCAAGGGTTTGATAACTGCATTCTACCAAGTTATATATAATAAGCAACATGATTTTTGTTTCATTTCTTAAGTCTGTGCATTATTCCAGCACCTGTAACTTTATTAGTAGTATTGGTTCTTCTTTTAAACTTATTACAATAGTAGCTGTTGGACAATTGGAGCACATTTTTGTCAATAATTGCTTTCTTCTGATGCTTTACTAGTGGTGAATATCCAAAAACAAATAAGACTGGACACTGCTCGAATACCAACTCCTTCTGTTTATTAAAAATAGACATACAAGTGATGGCGGCCTTTGCCCTTCATCAGATAAAGCATTTCCCAAAACCAAACATTTTAAAACAAATACAAACCAATAGAAAATCCGTAAAAATCAGTAAAAAACCCGCCTGTTCTTAAGGGCGGGTCTCATAGGAATGACTTCATTAAGCCCAGGACTCCTGTGTGCCATTAACTCAATTATCCATTTAGATTCAGCTAGCTCTGTTAACTGTTTAATGTCTCCCCCTCTTTTGTTCAACTTTACATTCACTATCACTTTAAACTTGAAGCTATGTGTAGGATGAGCTACCAAGTGTCTATATAATGCATTGCGTGTGTTTCCATTTCTAATTTTACTGATTTTTACTGATTTTCTATTGGTTTGTATTTGTTTTAAAATGTTTGGTTTTGGGAAATGCTTTATCTGATGAAGGGCAAAGGCCCGAAAGCGCTCATCACTTGTATGTCTATTTTTAATAAACAGAAGGAGTTGGTATTCGAGCAGTGTCCAGTCTTATTTGTTTTTGGATATTTACTATGGTTTATTTGACTGGACTTTGGTGAGGCACAGAACATTGTTTTGTTTTTTTTTTACTAGTGGTGAACAAGACATTTTTGGCACACTGGTATAATAAAATACAAAAATTAGAATAACTGTTAAAACAACTGATGCTGTACTCTAGATGATAAAAACTTAAATCATGCATACTTTAGTTCTTAAGGCTTAAGACAGTATTAAAACATGCTTGCTTTTTGATAAGCTGGTTATCTGTGAGTTTGAAAAAGTGACAATTTTCTTTTTGGACTTCACTATGACCATTTACTGTACTTTTCCCTTTGAACATAATGCAGGTATTTTAAACCCTTTCAATTTTGCTTTGACATTCTGCAGGGAGATTTGGGTATGTTGCTCAGTGAAGAGTTGGTTCAAGGTGGCTGGACTGATCTTGGCAAAAACTTTGTTCTTTTTTTTTTTCTCCTGTAGTGTTTTTGAAGTGTGGCATAGCCTATATAAGGAGATGGCATATTCTTGGCTTCCCCATAGTGAGTTTGAAGTTATTTATTGATTTATTCATTGATTGAATGTTAAATCTTTGGGGGAAGGCATTAGCCAAGAATTAATATTTTGAATAGCCTTGTACTAAGGACTATTGTTACCTTTAAACAGAAAGGCTACGTGTTACTATGTAAGTTGCAGTGATGCAAAGGTAGGTGGACAAGTAGGAAAAATTAGCGATTTTGTTGTCCGCTGAGCAGAGTCATAAAACACACCAGAATGACTTTGCAACCTTGTATTATATAACCATCAAGGACAACCAATACTGATGCCATAAGTAATTCATATGCAACATATCAACAAATACCATCAAACCATCACTTCAAGCCAGCTGGCGTACACCCGCCTGTTCTGGCTGCCACCCCAAAGAAAATTTGAGTACATATACCTGCTACCTCGGACCTGGTGGAAAAACAACACTTATCACTAAATCACTTATAAACCACATACCACTTGATGTGGCCACTGGTCAAATCTGGGTACAGCTTGAGGAGAGCTGAGGCTGCTGAACAAGAAAAGTGGGAACACAAGGGGGGGGGTGAAGACGCAAGTCTGCTGCCAACCCAGCATGCCATTCCATTCCCCCAAAATCACCGGCCTCACAGATAAATTCTGGGTTATGAAAGAAGACAATTTAAACTTTGAAAGATTTTTGAATAGCCAATATCTAAATTAAACAAATCAAAACCCATGTTATTTAAATGAACATTGTCCAAATATAGAAATTAGGCTCCAGTCTGTCAGTATCGCTATGCTCAATCACCTAGAAACCAATTTTATTAGCTGCCCGCTTGACTCTGTGGTTGATAAAATGCCTGGCTCTCTCAATGGCAGTAGACCTTCTAGAGCCTTTCCTGTAGAGTCTAGGTAAGACAGCACCTAAAAGAAAAGCTACCTTCAGATGTAGCTGCCACAAATGGTCCATATCAAGGAAGATTCTGGCCAGCAGTGTCTTCTTAGCAGCTAGACCAGATAATTTCTACCAAGGTGAATTATCACAATGCTGGACAAGGCTTCTTTCATGGTAACCTTATGCCAGATTTCCCAAAAGTGAAACCAACTAAGACCAGGGGAAACCAAAAGAATGAACTGTCTGCTGGTTACTATCAAAGGAACTTGAGTGACCAGCCGAGTGGGCCAAGGCTCAGATGGATGCTCTCTGAATAAATGGCCCAAGAGCCAAATCACCTCCTTTGCTGCAACAGGAAAAAGACCTAATGCCTGATGTATGACAAAAATGCATCAGAGACCCACCTTCCTGTTATTTTTGAATAATCTGCACAGAGTGCCCTTCCATGGCCAAATCTGAGGTATGACCTATCTGAAAGAAATGGGAGAAGTAACCTTGTGAGTGAATTGCTTTCCCTGCCAAGACCTGTCATAGAAATCTGAAAGAAATGAGAGAAATAACCTTGTGAGTGAATTGCTTTCCCTGCCAAAACCTGCCATAGAAATGTATTAATATCTTATAGGTTAAAAGGCCTGCCCTAGGCCCACACAAAAACTAAGCATGACCTTTTCTCTAAGGGTTAATATTAAATAATAAACTGACCCAATACCCAAGAAAAGTGATTATCCCACATGGTCTTGTCCAGCTGCCCCTGCTGACCTTTACTAACTTGATCAGTCTTGAATATATTTAACCAAATCATGACAAACTCCCTGTGGATGACAAGATCCTCCCAACAGAGGTAAAGAAAAAGTTCATTGGCACAGAAAGCACCCACATACAAAGAGGTGAACAGAGTAGCTATAGAGACAAAAAGTGAAATTCACCAATGGTCCTGTAAAGACCTTGAATAACAAGAGGAAGCTGTTGTCTCCCAATAGGTTTTCTGGAATCCCAGGAAGGTCCCCACATGTTATATACATCCTTAAGTCTCCTGACATAGCCTGAAGGCCCAAAAATGCTCCAACCATCCCAAAATTGCAAGATGTATTCTGAGAGTTTTAGGTGAACCCCCCACTGTGGACCTAGCCACTAAAAAATGCAGCAACAGCTGTACTCCCCATGGCCTGGGATCAGGAATCAAAGATGTGTAGAATGCTTTGAAACCTGGAGGGATAACGACTAAGTTTTCTTAGCATTGCTGACCCGAGGATTTACCAAAACCAATAATGCTAGTGTTCTCCCATTGGCCAGACTCCCGCAGGATCTGGGGTATGCTTTGGATCTGATGCTTAGCCAGGAGGTGAAACCTGGCAAACTTAAACTGGGAAAGACTGTCTGTTGTAGGATTAAGATGACTAGGGACATGAATACATGAAAAAGACAAATTAATCGGTCGACTCAGCAAAAATAAAAGCCTGATCACTGAGTGCCCCACCTGGACTTGGAAGAACATTTTTTGAGATGTGTGAACCACTGCAATATTATCCAAGTGAAAAATGATCCTCTTGCCATGTAGTCTAGACTTCCATACAAACACTGCCACTCAAATGAGAAAAATTTCTAAAAACATAATGTCCCTCTTCCTCTCCACAGGCCAACTGTCCAGCCACCTTTCAGCAAACCAGCTGCCCATGAAATAATCCACTCATACCAGACTCCCCAGCCACATCAGTAGAAAGCTCAAGGTTGGTGGCAGAGCTCCAAGAGGACTGCCAAAAAAAATTAACCTGTCTCAAGAATGTGAATCATAACCAAAGGTCATCCTTAACACCTCTGGCCAGTTGGACTAGGTGGTGCTTTTGTCTGTTGTTAGATGCTGACTGTAGAAATGTTCTGCCTGGAAAAACTGCCCTACAGGCAAAGTTCAGCAAACAGTGTTATGTCTCCGACCTACACTTTGCTGGAACCCAAGAATCTCCAAATAACTGCTGAACTTGTTGAGGTTTGGGTGGAGGAAGCTTGAAGGAGTTATCATTGGTGTCTATGTCTAAACCCAAAAACGTAAGGACTCTACTTTATCCTTCTGACCTGTTGTCAGCCAACGGTACCCCCAACTCCATGCAAAGCTGCTTGAAAATGGACACCCCTTGCAAAGCACAATCCTGACCTTCCACCGCCCCAAAAAAAATCTAGGTAGTGTACTGATGATTGGCAGGGGGCACATTTTTGACAACACCTATATAAAGCTATGCTAAACAGTTCAAATGTTGCACAAGCCACAGCTCACCACATTGGCATTGCAGTGTCAAAAAATATTTTGCCATTGAACTTGAAGCCTAAATTGTGCCAATCTTCTCTCACTGGAAGAAGATGGAAAGCAGATTTGCTATCCTAAACTAACAAACTAACTAACTTGGAATCTAATGGGGCTGTGGAGTGGATAGGAAACCTTTTAGAAAAGCTTTTAAAAAGGGTGGTTGCTGCCCTTAGATCTGGGTAATATGACAGTAAACAGGATAACTTATCTAGACAAATGGGTGAATAGGCCCAGTGAGGCACATTGTCTCCTACCGAAGCCCCCCCCCCGTGTCCATGTAAAGGTGGATAGGCATGAAAGGAAGTGTTGCACCCTTTATCAATCTCTCCATCTGTCTGAGATGTAGAAAAAAATCAACCTATCCTTAGGCAACAAGCCCCAACACATGAAAACAGGATGACCCTTCCCACATCCTGAATACAAGTGCTCATATTTGCCCTTATTGAATGCCCACCAAAACCTTGTGTCTTTTTGTATTAATAGCCCCTCCCTCAATACCTGTAGGCACCTCCTTGTCCACCATTCCACTGTGCCATATTTCAGGGAACTATTGAGGGCTTTTAGCTTCCTGAATCTCTGATAATAATTCAACCCAAACTCCTTCACATGATGGGCTTCCCTTATGGCTACAAAATAAGCTAATAAAGGCAGTGCTTTGGTGGGATCCTTCTCAGTGATTATGCCCATAAATTCCACAAAACCCAGAGACCAAGTATCCCAGTTCTTGACCAGGCCCTATCTGATGCCTTCTTATCAGCGTCCAGTATGCATTTTATTCCCTCATTTTCCACTAGATTGAAGATATCCACAAACTCCCCTTTCAAAATCGGGTTCCTATCAGCAGACCAAAGACACATGTTTTCGAATGCTTCTTGGTCGAACTGACAAAACCGAAACTGCAAAATATCAAAGCGGCATGTAAGCGAATTCTTTCCTGGGAAAGAATCTGCTTGGCCGCTTTGGTACTTTGCCATTTTCGGCACTGTAGTGCAGTCTCAGAGTTGGTATATTTAAGTAGGGTGGTGTAGGGGGCACAGCCCCCGCCACATCGGGGGGGGTGGGGTTGAAGTCCCCCCCCCACTTAATCTCATGTTTTAATCTGCTTTCTTTCTTTCTTTTTTTTTTTTTTGTTGGAACAGAGATTTTTTTTTTCCCTTGGAAAAAAAAATCGCTATTCTGACAGTTCGGTTTTATAAGCTTTCGCTTACATGGGGTCGATTAATTACCGTTCGCTTACCTAAGTGTTCGGTGATCTAATATAGACCCTCAAAATCGTATCTTTTATTTTGGAGGGAACATGTACTCTGGTATGAGAGCCAGGTGCTTTGGAATATGTAAAGGCGCGAGTGGCCAAAAGTGACAAGAATTGGGGGATACAAACATCTGTATGGTGTGGAACCTCCCTCTGTGAATCCATGACCTTCTCAGAACCCCTATGTGAGTTGGGTAAAGATAACTGCACCACCTGGTGAACATCAGTACCTGCTTCCACTCCTGGATTGAAAGTCTAGAGGCAGCAAACTTTCTCTCTAAGGCTAAGTCAAAAAGCCAAACTCTCTTCTCCTCTAGCAAAGAATTTATAAAATCATCTAAGCAGTTATCAGCAGATTGATCCCTACCACTAATATTAACTCCTGTAGACCCAACAGAAACATTACCTTGTGCTTCTGTAGCTATGTCGGATGAGCAGGAAGGGGTAACCTTCTGGCCGGAAACATCTCTAACTGCTTTTTTCCAAGCCTTCTTAGCTGGGGCCGGTCCTTCAGCTGTGCCCTCCTCTAAATTCAGTGAAGATCTTCTCTTAGAATTCTGGCTCTGCTCACCCATCTCCACTATATCTAAATCAATTATATATATCTAAATCAGTTAGCAAGCCTTGCACTTCATGTGACAGACACAACCATCTCTCATTTATCAACTGTACTGTGGCTAAACCTGAAAGATGGAATTACCACAGGGGGGAAAAGGGGGGGATATGTGAGACTAAACCACACAAAGTTCCAGTTAATATTAAAAGATTGGATGCTGGGATGCTGTGCTGCTGTGAGGTTCTAGAATGTAACCCCCCAGGATGTTTCCCTTCTCATCCTTTCCTGGAAACTTGCCACTGTGCCTAAAACCTGCTGAGCTGCTGCGGGGCTTCTGGAATGGCATGTCATATCCTACACAAACCACTCTGCCAAAAAAAGGGATGTATACAACCTTAGAACAAATGCTGAGGTAAACAGTATATACTACTGGTTATCCAAACTTCCATGCCCACTGAATAATGTTTGACATTAACATTAAAACTTTATTATAAAATCATTGTGCCCATGATACCATCACACAAATAAGTATATAATACCATTTAATTTGTGCGCAATTCCCAATAAAACATAAAAAAAATTAAATGAATTCCCTTTCAACAGCCTCCAACATTTACACCCTAATAAAGCAAGCTACACAAAAGCAAGATACAGCTACTGATCCAAATAAGCACCCCTTTACAACTGATACAGCAATCCAAGAGGATAAAACAACCATGATAGGATCTAATCCCTCACTACTCAGGCTATCACACCGAGCGCGCTCTTATTAATTAAAACATGCTTTAAACTGCCAAATATAGTAAAACTAGGAAAATATAGTACACTAAACAACCCCATAGGCATAAAGAAGCAAACCATATGCAGCAAAATCATACAGATTCCAACAATCATCACTATGCCCTAACATAAAGTTTTAACTAAAATACCCCTGTTTCAATGGTAACATGATTTTACCTGGTATGTATAATTAATACAATTCTGTATACGAACATAATACAGGAGTTTGCCCCAAAGTACCCTTAAATGTATTATCACACTATGCCCCTATTATAAGTTACCCAGATCACCCTTCAGATGTGTAGTATAACAGCTTAACTAGAAAACATCCCTGCCCTACAATGGCTAGTGTGCCAATGGTTTATGTGTTTTATTTTTTCAAATGTATTATGCATTCTGTAAATGTTATTAATAAAATTTCTTTTTTTAAATAAGTATGCCAAGGTGGATGTATCTTAAAACATTATATAGATATAGATATCTATATATATATATATATATATATATATATATATATATATATATATATATATATATATATAGGTTCATAGGTAGGTACTAGGCTATCAGCCTAGCGAACAAGGTTCCCTGGCTTAGATATATATATATATATATATATATATATATATATATATATATATATGTGTATAATATTTAATTTAAAATCCCCAAGCTGCCCTACATGACTCACGAAGGTTCTTCTTTTAAATAAATAAATAAATATATATATATATATATATATATATATATATATATTTATATATATATATATATATATATATATATATATATATATATAAAATGTGTGTGTGTGTATATTTTTATAAAATATATTAAAAATAAAAAATTTCGAGAGCAATACCTGCAGTGTAAAGGGTGACTAAACAGCTGTTGTACAGCCGATTAAGCCCTCATCATAAGCTACAGCCTCCCACCTGTGTGGTTGCTGCCAGCTGGCTCTATCTCTGTCCATACAACATGCCTGCTGATGGATTTCAGGCAGGAACAGCAGCACTTCCTTAAATACAGAGTGCACACCTGCACCTCCCTCCAGATGATGACGGTCACTCTTGGACAGTGGGCTATTAATGAGGTAAGCCATCATCATCAGCCATCTGAAGTTTGTGTATTGGTGGCAGATGGTAAAGAAAGAATTGGTCTGTAGTGTACAAAAAGAGTTGCACTTGATTTGAATGGGTTGAAATTAGTTTAATTTTAGTCCGGTGGTGTGGTGGTTCACAATGTGGTTAGCACTGTCACCTCACAGCAAGAGGTTCTCTGGTTAAATTCTCAGCTAGGGTGCCTTCTGTATGGAGTCTGCATGTCCTCCTTACATTTGTGTGGGTTTCATCTGGGTGGTCCGGTTTCCTCGCACATTCCAAAGATGTGCATCTAGAGCATTTCTCCCTGGGTCTCAACTGAAAATGGGCTCTGTCCCAGTTGGGCTTTCCTGGTAAATAAATGTCAAATAAACAGTCCACTCAAAGATGAAGTAGAAGCTAATCACTAGCTATGATTAAGAAAAGGGGAAGATGGGTTTGACTCTTTCAGGGGGAGGTTGTCGTCATACATAATTATTTCTAAATAAGGAAGGATATGGGTTAGGTCATTATAGACTGCTTATGTAGTGAGCTTTAGAGTACAATGATATTTACGGTTTCAGTACTGGAAAGGATGTTTTCACTAAAGGTGATTTTCCAGATAACCTTAAACCATTGTATGTGTTGCACATTTTCTTTAACTTTGTCTAAACCACATTAACACTATATTACAGAGTAATAAAGCATTGTTTTTATTAGTACTAGTATAAACCACATTAACACTATATTACAGAGTAATAAAGTATTGTTTTTATTAGTACTAGTATAAACCACATGAACACTATATTACAGAGTAATAAAGTATTGTTTTTATTAGTACTAGTATAAACCACATGAACACTATATTACAGAGTAATAAAGTATTGTTTTATTAGTACTAGTATAAACCACATGAACACTATATTACAGAGTAATAAAGTATTGTTTTATTAGTACTAGTATAAACCACATGAACACTATATTACAGAGTAATAAAGTATTGCTTTTATTAGTACTAGTATAAACCACATGAACACTATATTACAGAGTAATAAAGTATTGTTTTTATTAGTACTAGTATAAACCACATGAACACTATATTACAGAGTAATAAAGTATTGTTTTTATTAGTACTAGTAGTAGTAATGGCTGCAACTTGCAGATCTGCAACAGAGGCTGTTAACAAACTATCTTCTTTCCTGGACCTCTTTGCATTAGGAAAGATTTTCAACCAGTACAAAAAACATAGCTGTTAGAGAGGAATAGTATTATTTCAGCGACAACTATTTCTACTACCTCTTTGAGTGTGGACATCTAGTGAGTAACTCTGGGGCATTCACACCATGAATCCTAGCATGCACTATAAATTGAGTATAAAACAAACAATTTGAAGAGTATTTTGAAATTTCTATCTAGCCCCCACCCTTGTCCTTTATCTTTTTTTACCCCTGGGTTACTGTCAGTTTAGGTTCGTACAAAAATGCAGTAGTCTATCATTTTCTTATAAGATACAAATCATGTTCCTTTTAATGTAGTTTCCTAGTCCTCCACCATTCCACAACAGGACTGTGTAACTTGTAGACCCTGTCGCTAATGATAAGAAGCCTCCAAAAGGCTACTGATTCCAGTTTACAATCAAAGAACACACACACACACACACACACACACACACACACCTCTAGTGCCTCGGTTGTGTCGCCATCAGGGAGTGTAAACTTACAAACATAAGCAACTATATACAAGAATAAAATAACTAATTAATAGATAATAAGTTAGATGTCTCCAGTTACATTCAGTGTTAACACCCCAAGGACTTAGTACCATACTTTAAAATAAAAATAGACTCTCCTTTTTTATATAGCAGCTTATTTTTAAATATTGTATCATCACAATATGTTGAGTATATTTCTTCCAGAATGCTAGCTTGCAAACCAGAATGATCACCTCCATGACATAACTTAAAATGCAGAGGAACTGGACTATCACGATTAAGTTTTTTGATATCTCTTACGTGTTCCTGCAATCTAAGTTTGAATGCTCTTAGTTTCTCCCACATAAAATAAGTCACATGGGTATTTAAGTATGTTTATCACTCTTTCTGTCTTACAAGTATATCTATCAATAGGTACAAACCAACACCATTAATCTTCAAAAAAAAAAAAAAAACATTTCTGAACATAAATACATAAATACAACTCAAACAGCCCCTAGAGAGGAATGTGCCTGAAGTAGCAAGGGTCCTATACTTATTTAGTACCTTAAAATTACTGTGCACTAACATATGTTTTAAATTCCAGCCCTTTATAAGATATACAAGGAAAAGGACATAAGATAGTAGAAAAATCATGATGTTGCAGCAAAAAAGTCCAATAATATTTAACCGATTCTGTCAGTTTCTCACAACAAAATACATTTTCTTTCTATTAAGGGAAGAGTTATTACAGTTTCTAGTTTTTCTATTTTTCTCATGGGCATGAACTGCTAATCTAGTGGCCACATTATTAACAGTTTACTCCTTAAGTTGAAGTAAGGCATTTTCTGTAATGGAGTTGTCATACCCCCCCCCCCCCCAGAGAGATACATTTGAGAAGTAAACCTAATTTCTTTCATGTCTTCTCAACCATAAAAATTCACCATAAGGTAATGACAACAAAAAGTGTATGTGTGGGGAGTGACAGCTCGTACCATGCAAAAATTGCCCACCGTCTTCTAACATTCTTTGCATAGAAGTTAAAACATCTCCATTGTCATACTCCTTTAGTTTTACATTCAAATATACAATATTATTCCCCCAGTTTGGGTCATGAAAAGACAGACCAAACCTATTTTTCCCTAGCTTTTTTAACAAAGTCAGAGATCTGGTCTTGGCCACCTTGACAAACAAAATTCAAGTCATTGATATAATGGAAATAATACATTACAAAAATATTTAAAAAATATGATTATAAATATATTCAATTTCAAACAGTCCTATTACCAAATTGGCATACATGGGGGCAAATGGTGCCCCCATAGCTGTACCCTGCAGTTGATGGTAAAAGACATTATTAAATTCAAAACTAATTATTAAATTAAATCACATCAATTCAGTAACAAAACTAATAAGTAGGCTTTCCCTTGAAAAATACTGCAGAAATTGAATCTCATGTACATGTTTAATATTCATATATAGACTCTTCACATCTAAAGTTAACCAGTACATATTGGTTGTCCACCTTAAATCCTTAAGTCTGACAAAAAATCAGTGGTGTCCCTGATATAAAATGGCAGTTTAATAACAAAGGGATAAGGAAACTCATGAAGTAACAAACCAATATTGTGCAAAAAGTATATACAGGCTGAGACTATTGCTCAACCTTGGGAGTTAAGACTTTTGTTGTGAACTTTTAGAAAACAATAAAATGTGGCCATACTGCATCCTTTAACTGCAGTTTTTTTACTATCTTCCTTAGAAAAAAATATTCTAATCTATGTCCCTTACACAGTAATATTTCATATTGTTTTATTGACTCTACATATAAGTCAGCTTTTTCTTATGCATTCCTATCATTTAAATGATCCATGCACATTTTAAGCATTGCATATAGTGCATAATCATAATCTTGTTGCCCTTGTCAGCATGCTTAACAACTAATTCATGTTGAGCACGCAAGTCCTTTAAAGCTCTCAATTCAATTTTAGTTAAATTATAATAAATTCAGTGTTTGTGAAGTTGCTATATTTTTGTTCTACAGTAAAGTTAAGCGTAACTGAAAATGCTGGACCCCTTCATTGTTAAAAGGAGGCAAAAAGAACTGCAATACTTAATATTATCTATTTTAAATAAGCAGTATGCATTTACTTCAGATTCACCCCCCACCTCAGACACGCATGAATAAAAACAAACAGTCATCACAACTATCATTAATACAATTAAAATCACTGGAAGCATCAATCAAATTTTCACTCTCCTTAAAAAAATGTAATAGATGCAATTTAAGTACCAAATGAAATATTTCACATTTCAAAACACATAAGCGAGCTAGAGTAGTAGTCCTGCCCTAATTATACCAAAACATCTGCAAACTTCATCTAACCCTATTCACTACCAGCAGCTAATCGTCATTTAAGTTATAATACAAACTTCTGATGAAACAAAGGCTTCCTATATGGATCTTGAGGTGTTCTATCTTATGTAATTCCAAGTGGTGCTGTCTGCAGGTCTCAGCAAGGCCTAGATTCTCTTCTGTGCTCTTCTAATAAATGTTACTAATTCACAGTTATTTCACTATCTGAAAACCCAAAGTATAATGTTGGAAATTTATATCAAACATTATCCATGATACTTAAACAATAAATTAAAGGTAAAATGTTTTTAGCTAAACTCCTTCACAATGTACGCCTGAGGAGAAGTGCTCCTCCGATTTTTTACTAAAATTATCACGATTACACATATAATGACAATTGGTAACTATTTGTAGAGTTGAGACAGCCATGAGTGAGTCCCAAAATACAGAGATTTAGTGGCTGGAAAAATAATCTTGTATTTATCAATATTGCATATATTCAGTCCAAGATGGCCATTTCTCAGAAAATTCCCTTTTCCCTGTGGTATAGTGATCTTTGAGTTGATAATTAAAAGAACTTTAAAGGAACAGAGTGATGTTCGAGATTTGCTCTACTGCAGTTTAATTTTTTTTCCAGTCTTTTGGCACTCAGTCCTACAAGTGCCAGCATTTCAATAGGTAGTCATCACAGTGCAGACAATATAGAGGTATTTACAGAGAGCATAGCATTTCAAACAGTGTGCATAGATGTGCAGAGTACATGAATATTTAAGCAGTGACCATTTAACTTTATTTACTTAGCCTTTGTTGACTGACTTAACTATGTTATTAACCTCTTTACAGGGGATGACTGAGATGGTATTTAAAGCACTAGGGAAAATTTGGTCAGGGTACTTCCCACACTCTTTTTAATAAGTGCTGTGGAATTTTTTACATCCACTTGAGATACCACCAACTCAACTCAGATGGGTCCTTGGTTTAACATCTCTTCTGAAAGACAGCACACTCTGGCATGCAGCATCCTCTTAAACTCCACTGTAGCATCAGTAATCAATCTTGCTGGTGTGGGAATAGAACTCGTAGTGCTCTGTACCAAAAGTAAGTGTGCTACCTGTTGTTCCACTGACATTGTAATAGCTTGCAAAGTTTACAAAGCATGATAAACAATAGAACTAGTTGGAAGAGAGGGGAATAACTACATGAATACATAGCTTATGCAACAACTTTACATAGCACATTGCCCAGATCATTCTAGCTAGATAACAGGAGCTAATGCATATAAGGCAGGGTATAATATTTAACATATAAAAATAGTTACATATGGGCTGACTGTTCAAAGGCATTAACATAGTTTGCCATTATATTTCATGAGTCTTTTTCAGTTCCTTATGCCAGGTTCTGCCATGACACGATCATGACATTGTTACAGAATTCCACTTTCCACAGTACTGGGTATCTGGTGTTCATTTTATGGGTGAATGCATGCCACTTCTGCTCCTGGTACTGTTCATATAGTCAGGTGTCTGGGTATGAAATTCACTGTTCAGTTCTATGATAAACTACTGATTACATTTTGCCATTCATCTCTTATCAGTACTTGTACAAAGACTTGTTTATGCCCTGCTGTTGGTAGTCAAGCCCTGTGTGCCACACATGTGCTTCATGTCTAAGTTCTTTATTAATAATGGTTTGACACCTATAACTCCAGCTCTCATGTTTATTTTAATTGGGTATGGGCCATATGTCTTGGTTATCAAGTCTTTGGATGGTATTCAGAAAAAGAGGTATGAAGTCATATAAAATGCCTATGGCAGGTAGGTCAATTTATGTCATCACAGAATAAACAATTCAGAGACAGCTTTAGTTGGCGTGAGAAAGGCCTCATTATTAGCATATGTATCTGACTTGCATATTTTTCCAATAATGATAAAATCATTTTGTAGTAGTAGTGTCCACTAATGGCCCAAACATTGCATTGGCATTCGAAGCATACCTCTCCATTGTCTAGACATTTGCAGAACATCCTTGATGTTCACTTATATTTCATCTCCTTTCTCTCTTGGAATTTCATATTTTCTAGTAATTCACTTAGTAAGGCCAGATGTTAGAGCTTCATACTTAATTTTTGAAAAATGCATGTTGACACACAAAAGTCATTGTTGTGCTAACTTTATGATTTCATTTTTGTTTTTCTGTAACTGGTAGTAACAGTAGTATGGCCTGGATTTAGAGGCTTCCAAACATCAATAGAGAAGTGCCACTATTTCTCCCATCCTTTCATAGCCCCCTATACTATTACCACCCCAGCAGACACTCACACATGTGCGTGCGAGTGCACACAAACATACACACACATACACATCTGACTCTATTCACTTCCCTTTAGTCACGCTCATGTACACTACAATGCACATACATGCACACTTGTACTTCCCCACCCTATGTCTCTGCGTAACTTGCCTTCAATGTGGCTTCATCCATTGACTTCCATGGATGACAGCTGTCTTTTTCTCTTCCAGACATGGTCATTTAAGCAGCTGAGCCATTCTCTGAATTTCTTAGTAGATTAAAGCAATAGCTGCAGGCATTTCTGATAGAAACACATGCCTAAGTAGCATTAGCCACTCCCCTGTATTGACTTCTTAGCATCTATCATGGCCAACAGGACTGCCCTCTGCCAGGATACTTCTTCCGAAAAATCACTGTTGTAAGATTGTCTCTGAATCATAAAGGGCTATCACAAGTGGTCGTACACTCATAGTAGCTTTTATACTGATGAGTATATGAAATAATAGGGTCGCTCTTTGAAGACAAGCAATACAAGTGGAAAGATGCAAGTGAGCTTGATTACATAACTTCTTAAAATCTCTAATGATGTGGACCATCTATTCTTTGTTAAAGATGAGATGAGGAGTCTTGCACTGTATAAACCTGATGTTGTCTGATTTGGCTCCTATTTTGCCTTTCAGTGGATAAAACCACTCCTTATGTCTGAAGCACAATAGCTTTCAGATTAGGTATCTTGCTTATCCCAGTTTCAGAGTGGATTTAGCAGTAATCCCATATTTGCATATTTAGCCACTCACCACACAGATGAATCCTTTGCTCACCTATGCTCTTCAAATACAAACCTGGGTTTAACTTGTTATGAAATTCAGTTGGTCATATAATCTACACAATATTTCTGTAATTGTAATTTCCTTATTCATCCATTTTGGTTCTTCATATCTTCTGTGGTATTATGCTCTTTAAAACATCCTTATGCTTGCTCATGGTTTCATCATTCACAGTTATGGAGGACTGAATATGAAAGTGAGAGTGCTTCACGTATTCATATTCTCTATTTAGTCATTTAGTCGTTCCTTTTTAATATCTTAGGTCGCTTGTGAAATCTGTAAAATTAGTACTGTCAGATTTGCTTATTTTTGCACCACGGCTATTATAGTCATGTCGGTCTGGTCTCGACTTAATGGAAAAATCCAGTCATGTAAAGTCTGATCCAAACAGAAAGTGGCATCTCTCTTGTGGTAGGTCAAATGGCACAAAAACATGACTTTAGATCTATATTATAGTAAACATGTACTTAAGCATTGCTTCCTCAAGAAAGGTTGGACTACACCTAAAAACATGTCTTATTTTACTTGTATTGCTTAAGTAAATTGAGTACCAGACACACACACACACACACACACACACACACACACACACACACACACACACACACACACACACACACTAGCTGTTAAGAGGAGATGGCCAACTTGTTATGATAACTACTAGCATCCCTGCCACAACCAAGTGCTTTTTTGCTGGAGATGTATGACACAGTAGAGGAGCCCATGATCTAATGTATATAATAGCCCATAAGTGCATAATCTCTGCCATAGTTCACAAAATATCACTCAAACTGCTTACTCACATTATACTGAATTTTCCAAATAGCTTATACTATTTGACATAACTATCCCCCCGAGCTCCTGTGTTCCCAGAATGGACATTTGGGGGCAATGTCAATTATAGTCACTGTGCTGTACCACTGGAAACGTTTGCAGACTGTAATAAAAAAAGGGCCAATCTGTGTCCTAAGAGTGGCACATATAACCCTCTGGCCTCATTGGTGTGACTCTTTTGCCTGTTCTGCTGTTCTATAAAATGTTCAGATAAACAGGTACTTGGATAATGGGATGTGTCTGCTATATTGTGGTTTTTCCAGATTATCATAATATGAACCTCTTACTTGCATAGATTTGCTTGTCGTTTCATATACCCAAAATTGAGAAAATGTTTTTATGATCTGCAGGCACTAACCTCTGTCTAATAATACCTCATGTAGTATGATTTGTAGTTCCATTTCTTCCATGTACTGTTCTCATAAGCAGCAATTAACCCATGCAAGACTCATTGGCAGTAGGTCTTCTTGTGACACAAATTATATTTTTCATTGCTTTTCAAATTCACTGTTACTGTATTCATGTTATCAGTCTTCTTTGTGACAGATACTGATGTTGAGGAATAACCAAGCCTTTCCATTTTTCTTGTGTTCATTAATGAGATATTCCCCACAATAGTCCACCTTTCTATTTCTTATAGCCACAGTAGGGTGATTTCAGATTTTTTCATTCCTTTTTCATAATTTTCCTCTAAAAGTCACTCCCATCTTTTTTGAATTCTGATGTGATATTAGGTGGGGGGAGGGGGGTTGAACAACAGTAGGGTGACAATTATGGCTTGTACCCCTTAGACTTGTATGGAGGGCTATATGGCCACTAATGCAGAAAGGATAGCTGCTGCTGCTATAATATCAAACAGATGGACAGAAGACATTTCCCTTATGTATCATATGAAACTTTATACTAAATTACTTGAAGGGACAAAGAGGGGAGGCTAGGTGAAATGTCCTGCACTACAACAATGTGAGCAAACCTAGACTTTTCTTGAAAATGGCTCATATTGTAAGTGAAAGCAGCAACATTTTCCTTTTAAACAGCTAGTAAATAGAAGTATATCCTTGCAGTTATTGTAAATGACAGAGAGTGAGCCTACAGATGTGTTTCTATTTATTTATTCCAAGTTTGGTTTACCACTTTCTGTGTTGTCTTTTCACTTTTTGCTTGTCTTAGTCTTCAACAATGTACTTGGTGTGCACAGAATAATACTAATGAAGCATGTTTTTATCATTATTCTAATTTATATTTTTCATCTGATAAAACAATCACTGCATGTAGAATAAATTTGATTATATTCATGTATCTTAACATTGCTAGAGTTGATATGACTGAGCATATTAGATGAACCAGATGTTAGACTGGAAAATGAAATGTTTAATTTAGACATTCTGCTTAATTTTGGTCACTTACCCCACCATACATTCTCTGCATCCTATTTTTAATATTAGAACAATCAGTAAAATGTGTGCTCAACAAAATGAGTTAATAAAAAATAAATCCTGTTGTCATTAAAATATTGTACTGAAAAATATTAGAGTATTCAGACAAAAGTAAAACACAATGGCTCTGTGATAAATAACATGACCAAGCTAGATCAAATATGACCCGACAGGTATTAGGTATGCGTAAGTTCTCACATAATGAAGGGGTGCTGGGGATAGTACTGTACAATGATGGCCTGCAGTTGTGAAAATGGCAATCACTACACAAATGAGTGGGCTTCACCATACATAGTTGCATAATACGAGGACATTGGCATGCAGGTCACACATGATGAGCAACATATTAGCACAATACACATGGTCAGCAGTACAGGGAAAGGCCACAGTAGCTGACCCATGTTACAGAGGCATATTCAACATACGTAACCTCCATGCAGAAGCACACTCATGATGTGCAGCTAGGTAGCATGATGATCGTGGTCAACTACATGATGCAGACCATTAGTAGTCTAGTGGGGAGCCACAGATAGCATGCTATATATAATCTCAGTGCCTTTGCATGACCAAAACATGGCCCCTTAATGCACTGTGTTATTGGTGTAGTTCAGATGCAATCACTATCAACTCATTAACATAGTATCTGTGCTATGACCCCATTTTATTAAGATAAATCTGTGGTTGTCATTTTGTGGGAAACAAGGTTATAGTGAGCAACACAGAGAATCTAAGGAAAATGAATATCAGGACACAGGAAACAGGCAGGATAGGTTGCAGCCCTGTGTGTGTGGGGGGTTCCTCACTCCAAGAAATAGGAAACCCACCAGCTCACTCAGTCCTGCCATTTGCATATACACACAAGACAGCAGGACATTCTAATGAAGAAGCTGGCATCCAGTATACTGACCACACACACGCAATTCTAGTGGCACAAAGTGCAAGGGCCATCACACTTGGAACACATGCTCACAGCTGCCACATTATGGACAGAAGTGGAACAGTTACCTGATAATGGCAGCAGGCAGGTAGTTCCTACCACAGTCTGGTATATCCACTCTGACCTACATGTATATCCAGTGGTGTCTGTGACTGATCATGGGACCAAAAGAATGGCAAAATCTGAAGATGTTCACAACACTTGAGAATGAGGTGCTATTGCACTCCCTATGCATACACAACAGGCGTATTCTTGAAAAGGGTAATGTGAACAAAGTATTCTGCAACCAGGCATGACAAGTACTAGTGCAGGGTATCAGTGCACTGAGTGGTTACAAAAGGACACTGGTGCAGGTATATTGCAGTGTCACTGCTATAAGCCATGATCAGGGATCGGAAAATAGCCATGCACATATTGCCACTAGGGAAAACCACCACACAGAGGCATCTGATGGACACTAGTGAATTCCTGACATCCCTCAGGGTAGCACTAAGATAATCCACATATCTGGTAGTGGGCTGAATGTAGGACCTGGTCTAGAGATGGCTGTTCAAGTGCCTGTAAGGGATGCCTCAGGAGAGTTGTGGCACATGCCATTCTTGTTGGACATTGCATTGCATGTCAGCTTTCAACAGACAACCTGCACTCCAAGTTCTGAATGCATATTTGTCTGTAGGAAGATGTCATAGGTGAGTAGGACATTCCATTTCTATAAGACATGGCCTTGTATCTCAACAGAGTTTAGACGTACACATTTATATTTATATAAGACAGGGCCATTAGAGTTGTAAAAAAAAGGGACATGCATGTCAAGACATATGTATGAATATAGTGTATGCATATTCTTAGAGTGCTGCATGCTGGTGGGAGTCACAAATGTTTAATCCCAGGCTTCTGCACATATGGCAAGGTGCAACAGCCAAAAAATAAACCAATATGAGACAAAACATGACCAGCACTTATCCAAGTAAGGTTAAAAGATTTAGTAACACAAAATAATTAATCACATACAGACTGGTTTGGGCATGATAGCCTTCATCAGTGTATATGAAAACCCAAGTTACACCACAAAATAAATAGTGCCTCAAACTTCATTAAACAACATATTATTGGTTAGTTACAAATGCTTAAGACCAGGTGAGAACAACCAAGCCAATCTAATAGGTGAGAACAACCAAGCCAATCTAATAATCCAGGATTTCTCCTTCCCATTCAAAATATTATGCCATCCTGCCTTATTAATCCTGTTGCCCTGAATTTTATCAATAATAACAAACACAAATTGTGCAGTAGGATGTTTAATAGAATGTATAAAGCATTAAAATACATTTATTTCTAATGTCACTTAAGTGTTCAGAAATATGTGTCTTAAAAGCCCATGAAGTTTGTCCCACATAAAAATAGAACATGTACATGTTGACAAATATATAATCCAATCAGTGCTGCAATTCCCAAATTTATAAATATGCATTTTGAATGTGTTAATAACTGTTTACTCTTTGATCCAAATTTGCATTGTGAACAGTGCCCACAGAGTACCCAGTCAACCAAAATATCATCACCAATCATTCTTTGTTGATTTTGAACACTCAACCTTTTCTTGTAATGATTAAAAATGCCACCCAATATTTTGCCTCTTCTGTATGAGAAAAGACATCCTGGTGTCAAGGTATCACACAACGTATCATCTGACAACAGTATATTCCAGTACTTCTGTACTATACACCTGCCTTTATTAATATAGTACTTCTGTACTATACACCTGCCTTTATCAATATAGTACTTCTGTACTATACACCTGCCTTTATCAATATAGTACTTCTGTACTATACACATGCCTTTATTAATATAGTACTTCTGTGCTATACACCTGCCTTTATCAATATAGTACTTCTGTACTATACACCTGCCTTTAGTAATATAGTACTTCTGTACTATACAGCTGCCTTTATCAATATAGTACTTCTGTACTATACACCTGCCTTTATTAATATAGTACTTCTGTACTATACAGCTGCCTTTATTAATGTAGTACTTCTGTACTATACACCTGCCTTTATTAATGTAGTACTTCTGTACTATACAGCTGCCTTTATTAATGTAGTACTTCTGTACTATACACCTGCCTTTATTAATGTAGTACTTCTGTACTATACAGCTGCCTTTATTAATGTAGTACTTCTGTACTATACACCTGCCTTTATTAATGTAGTACTTCTGTACTATACAGCTGCCTTTATTAATGTAGTACTTCTGTACTATACACCTGCCTTTATTAATGTAGTACTTCTGTACTATACAGCTGCCTTTATTAATGTAGTACTTCTGTACTATACACCTGCCTTTATTAATGTAGTACTTCTGTACTATACACCTGCCTTTATTAATGTAGTACTTCTGTACTATACACCTGCCTTTATTAATGTAGTACTTCTGTACTATACACCTGCCTTTATTAATATAGTACTTCTGTACTATACACCTGGCTTTATTAATATAGTACTTCTGTACTATACACCTGCCTTTATTAATATAGTAGTTCTGTACTATATTAATAAAGGCAGGTGTATTATGTCCATAACTGGTGATTAATCTAACAATATTGTTCTCTGTGGATTCCTTCTCCCTATATTGTAATAAATGAGACCTGTCCTCATTCTGTATCTGATTGTAAATTTGAATATTATCTCTATTATATTCCCTGCGACAAAATCTAGTAATCATGTCACGTTGTTGTGTAAATGCCTGTTCAGATGAACAATTTTTCCTATTACATAAAAACTGTCATTTAGGAATATTGCTTATAATGTGTTTAGGGTGACAGCTGGAGGCATGTAACATTGTGTTAAACTGTGGATGTTTAAGATTGACTTTACTATCTAAAGTACCATCACCTTTTTTAGTAATAGCCACTTCCAAAAAAAGATTTTTGATTAACATCATATTTGATAGTAAAGGAAATGCCACACTTATTTTCAATAATATAATGAAAAAATTTGGTCAAATAATTAAATTTGCCCTCCACACCAACCAACAATTATCCAAATACCTTAATACATTAAGTAATTGATTCAAATACTGTTAAAACTTTGTATGATGTTTAAAAGTTATCTATTATTCTTATATTTGTTTATTCAAATGCAGGTGTATGTTATTTCATTGTGGAACTTTTCTCCCAGGGCCGCCACTAAAAATAGGTAGTTTCTGGCCCAGTGGACCATCCTGGTAAACAAATGCGAATAAATAAATACACAATGAGAGGCATCATATATAAAGTGTTCCTTCAGATAACCCATGAATAGGTCACCATAAATGGGGCAAAAGAAGCCCCCATTGCTCTACCTTTCAACTGCAAATAATGCATATTTCTTCCATGCAATTTGTACTGTAGCGCAATGTCTTTGAAATGTACTCAAACTATGCCATGCAGGTGAACTTTGTCATTGCAGCAACATAACTCTGAAACATACTGGAAAACATGTAAATAAATATCCTACATGCCCAGCTCAATAATGCATTTTGCTGTAGAGCTCAAGCACTGCCCAAAACATTTTCATTTACTAATATCAATTATTAATTTGTTCTGTGGGATCCTGGAAAGAGGACAATTTGATTCATGAATATTATGATGTGCATAACTTATATGGGTGGTAGTGAATTTCACAGCACTTTGAGTATGCCTAAAATTTAGCATGGAAGAAGCTATTGAACAGTTCTGTGTGGCACAGTGAAATGGTAAAAACAGGGCCAGAGACAAAATGACAATTTAAGAGAAGTACCATTTCAAATCCTTTAATATATACTTTTCTTCAGCTGTTTGTAAATGCACTTGAGAGCAATGTAGTAGATTCATAAAGAATCACTGATCAAAAAAGTGACATGAGATGATTACATACCTCTCAAACTCTAAGAACAAGAAATCTGGACAATGTCAAAAATAGCAGGGTGACAAAAGCCCAAAATCAGGAACAAACTTTAAATATTACTTTCATAAACTTAGAAAGCTGCTAGTATAAAAGGTTTTGTATTAACATGCATTTTCTGAGGGATGTAAAGTCTGAAACTCAAATGTACATGAATATTTAGTAAAGTCAATCCTCAATGATTTCCCAGACTACCAGGAAATGTCTGATTTTTCTAAAGAATACCACAGAAATATTATGCAAAATCTGGCCATTCTGGGATAATCTGGAGCGTTGAGACATATGGATGATTGGGGTATGTATGAGAGTGTCTACAGATGTTTCTGTTGTATCAAATGCAGTAAAAGCAGTAAATTATTATTAATCACCAGAACTTTTTGTAGGTAAAATTGAAGTAGAAAAATCAGAGAAGCATGAAAGACAGAGATGAATGTCATAATAATAAATTAAATGAATGCATTCATGTCAAAGGCATAGTAAATTTATTTACAGAAATATTATACAGATATGGTTGTACCAGATTATGCAGTTTTCTGAATTTAGTTATCAAACACATACTAAGGAAAGTTATGAATGTGCCCTGCAATATCTCATAGCACATATGTGCAGCTATGTATCTGCCCTGCATTACCTTACAGTACACACATGCATATATGAATGTGCCATGCATTACTTCACAATACACAGGTGCAGATATGAAAGTGCTATGCATTACCTCACAATGCTCAGGTGCAGATAAGAATGTGTCATGCATTACCTCACAGTGCTCAGGTGCAGATATGAATGTGCCATGCATTACCTCACAGTGCTCAGGTGCAGATATGAATGTGCCATGCATTACCTCACAGTGCTCAGGTGCAGATATGAATGTGCCATGCATTACCTCACAGTGCTGAGGTGCAGATATGAATGTGCCATGCATTACCTCACAGTGCTCAGGTGCAGATATGAATGTGCCATGCATTACCTCACAGTGCTCAGGTGAAGATATGAATGTGCCATGCATTACCTCACAGTGCTCAGGTGCAGATATGAATGTGCCATACATTACCTCACAGTGCTCAGGTGCAGTCATGAATGTGCCATGCATTACCTCACAGTGCTCAGGTGCAGATATGAATGTGCCATGCATTACCTCACAGTGCTCAGGTGCAGATATGAATGTGCCATGCATTACCCCACAGTGCTCAGGTGAAGATATGAATGTGCCATGCATTACCTCACAGTGCTCAGGTGCAGATATGAATGTGTCATGCATTACCTCACAGTGCTCAGGTGCAGTCATGAATGTTGAATGTGCCATGCATTACCTCACAGTGATCAGGTGCAGATATGAATGTGCCATGCATTACCTCACAGAGCTCAGGTGCAGTCATGAATGTGCCATGCATTACCTCACAGTGCTCAGGTGCAGTTATGAATGTGCCTCTCTCTTTATCTCTTTCTCCCCTTGTCTCTCTCCTTCTCACTCTCCCTGTCTTTCCTTTTTCCTTTCTTTCTTTGTGTGTGATCTATATATGTCTGCATGTTTCATTCACCTAGCTAATTTGTTATGAAGTCTGTTTTGTTTATATATATATATATATATATATATATATATATATATATATATAAAACAGAGAGAGAGAGATGGGGATCTGCCTTACTTGCACTTAATCCATTATTCATTTAGTATCCAAATCAGAGTCTAGTAGTTCATTTATCCATGTTCTGTTTTTTTTATTTAGTCATGGAATTACTGTTTCAAATTGATCTGTATTGATTGCATACGTAGCCTACTAATAGTATTTTATGTAGTTTTAGTACACTTCTATGATTATAATGTCTAATGGGTGTTTTTTCTACTCTATTTCTAAAGTAAGTTTTAGTAGTAATTTAAACTTTTTTTCAATAGCATCGTGTGGTTTATATTTGAATTTATTTTGAAGTTTCTTTCTTTTTTAACTTTTTTTTTTGTTATGTGGCATTCCAGAGTGTAATGCAACTGCCTGATTGGGTAGCTCATAATGCATATTGATATTGTCAGTTATTGGTCTGAAAGTATCTGCCTTAAGACTTCTTTTGATTTTGGTTTGTCAGGAAAAACACACACTTACATTGTTTGAGCTGGTGGTGGCTACTTCTTTCTTCCCACTGTGTTGTTGGTATATTTAATCAGTAAAGTGTAAATAATTTATAAATGAGTCAGTGGACCATAGGGAAAGCACCTGCATCCTGTCTTTCATTTGTTTGTTTCAGTTTTCATTTTTTGTTTGTTTTTAAGATTAAAATAAATTTTGTTTATGGGTATTACTAAGTGGCACTGTTATTTCTGTGAGTTTTGAAAGTGTATGTGTATCTTTGTGTACAGTGTATGCAGTTCTATTTTTCTTTTCTTTTGCTTTCCTCATATTAATTAATCAGAGTGTTCTTAATTGATGATATAAGTAAGATGGTTATAAATGTCTGATGTCATGTCATGCGCACTGTCTCAGACAAGTGTCTTTATTTACTACACCCTTTATCATAGTGTATGCTTGTGCATATACATATACCATATGTAAATACATGTGATCTACTTTCAATATTTGAATTACCAGAATCCTGAGCTACACTTAATCGAGACCAAAAAGTTGAACTTTCATAATACTGAAAGTTTACATTCTCAAATGTCAGCATATCGAAAAGTGTTAGTAATGGCGTATTCAAAATGTTTAATTAGGCTAGTATCCCTTTAAACATTTGTACGTTGTACCTAATAAAAGTGGCAGATGCTACATTTCAAGCTCCAGGAACTATCAGAGAGTGATTTACAGTAGGGTTATTACAGCAAAGGAAACAAGTCCTTATCACTGAATGCTATGTTTATCACCTAGAACGAAGTATAAAAGTCAAGAAATAGTGGTGGTGTTATAAGTATAAATATACAGCAAAATGTAATGAAAGAGCTGTAACTTTATTTTTGTCTAGTGGTGAACATCTATGTAAGTCAGTTGCTCATGACAATACAGGAGATCCTGTAGAGGTCGAAAGATATGCATTGTGTAGCGAGTTAAAGCACAGAGCTACTGTATCTAGAGATACACCTTGTCTAATAGTAGATGATGCTATGGCTTCAACATCACTAGAGATGTGCCTTGTCTTCCTAACAGAAAAGCTTTGCTACAGCAGATAGGAAGAGTTCGGTAAAAATCTTCCAAAGTGAATAAGTTTCCTAATCTAGCATTAGAAAACATTGATTTGAGTCAATTTCCTTTGAAAAAAAGCACATTTATTGAGAAATGTTATTGATGATGCATCAGATAATAGAGTTTGGGTTCAGTACTGTTAACAATTTGTCTGACTTACGTAGAGCAACCACAAGGTTAATTGATGGCACATATTTTTTTATAAAGGTGCAGGCAACTCTACAGTATTCATGGATTGGTGAAGTATGGAGCATACAGTAAATCTATACCTCTTTTTTTTGTTTAATGTCCAAGAAATATTTAAAGTCATACAATATAATATAGCATTGTGTTTTTCACTTGCTATCTGAGAATGGATTTCATGCTAATCTGAGGTATATACTGTGTGATTTTAAAGTGGCAGCCATTAAAAGTTTTTGCATGAATATAAATGGAGTGGTATTCAAAGTATGTTTTTTTCATTTTGGTCAAAACATCTGACATAAAGTACAAGCTTTAGGGTTAGCTTCTTTGTATAATTCATTATTGTATTTTCAACTTTCAGTTAAAAGTCTTGTTGCTCTAGTGTTTTTACCTGGGAAAGAAGTGTTATCTGCATTCCCAAGCTTTAAAGGAGATGTTTCCTACAGAAGGAAAAGATATACTTCAATATTTTTCTGATTGTTATCTATTAAGAAAAGCAAGGAAATGTTCTACTAGCCCAGCGTTCATAAGATTTTCTCTCCTATTTCCTGTTTCCTTTTGGAATATTTCTGATTTGAATGCTTTATTTCTGCCTAGAACTCACAACTTGGTCAAAGCATGGCATAAGAGATTTAGTTGTTTATTGTTTTGATATCTGCTTTAGGCAGAGAACAAAATAGAGTAGAGGAACTTGAGTACATATGTCGGCAGGTTGCTCACCATCTCCTAAAAAATTAAAGTTATTATATTATCATTCTCAATATGAAAGTGCTTTACAAAACAAAGCAAGTTACACTTCCACTGACTTTGTGAAAGCAATCACTAGACTTTTAAAGCTGTAGTACGTTTCATGAAGTGTGTAACAGTTAGTTGTTTTTCTTCAAGTACTTAATCTGCACTATTAAATAAAAGTTCTTATTTTGGAGTAACCACATATTCACTCGCTAGGGTGTAGTACACAGGTGTAGGGGCAAAAATGTAACATCTGCTTTATAATTTTCAATATTTTGACATTTGAAATTGAAGTTTTTTGGTCTTGATAATCTGAAGTTCGAGATTCTGGTAATTTGAATATTGAAAGTAGATCCCAATATGCATGCTCACACACTCTAAAACATATCCATACTTTTATATCAGTTTCATAACAGAGTAATT
>NC_056731.1:568165101-568187601 GCF_019279795.1 Protopterus annectens | reverse complement strand
AAAACAAATAAGATGGGACCCATGCTTTTGTGTGATACATTTCTAGAAAATAATGGCATGACAGTATTAAGTTAAAGCATTGATATATTAGCATTTTTTTTCTTGTAGCATACATTATGTAATTTGCTCTATTTCTTTAAATACATTGCAGATCACAAAATCCTTAACCTTTTCCAAAAAGAAAAAATATATAATTTATATTTCCTTTGACATACCTAATTAAATTGCTACCATAAAATAATGCTTTCAGAACATACAGTGTGACCACATATGACTTGTATGTACATGGTAAACATAAAATTTTAAGCCTGAACTTCACTGTAGCATAAAATGATTGCATTCATAAATATAACCTTATTTGACTTTGGAGATTAAGCTGAATGGTATTGTTTGTAGTATTCCAAGCTCAGTGTGATGAGTGAATTTAAGATAACAAATGTCAAAATATAGTACTAAACGTGCTTTTTTTTATGAAGGAAACAATGAAACATTGCTAAGTTCATGGCTGAGACAATATAACAAAGGAATATTGTAATAGGTAAAATGCTATCTTCATTTAATATAGCAGCATACTTGTGTAAAGAGATGCTTCTTTAAGGTGTTTTCATGTATTCTTAAGTATGAAAAGAAATGGTGAATGCTACTTTACTATGAATGTAGTTCTTTTCAACTAAGTTTATATTTTTCAGTCATTTCTAACAGGGATGTGTTTGAAATTATACACATTTGTAATCCCGGATGCGAACACTTCATTGTTCTGACTTCAACAGCATTTTGTCCACCTGGGTAGCAGAACTAAAGTAAATACAAATCATACTGAAGGATTATTGCTCTTCTGGAAGTACGTCCGATAAAGGATTCAGGATGCAGTTCCCTTACCGTTTCTTATTACTCAAACTTTCATAAACTTATTCTTAAAAGATATCTTATTATTTCAGTAATTTACCTGCAATAAGAAAAACAAGATTTTTTTTTTTAATGAACATGTATGGGGAAAACATCCCCTTAAGCAGTGGGAAGGCAGGTTCAATAAGCATGCTAGAGAAATAGTCATATTCATAGATTTTTACTTGGCTAATAACCCAGAGCCTAGCCAAGTTTTCCCAAAATGATAATGATGTCCTATGTCCAGATAGGATATTGAGGCCCAGGCATATATCTATGACTATGATACAGAGCAGTTTGGGCATGTGCAACATTTGTATGCATACCTTTCAAAACAGCTGTCCCTTAACATATGACATGACATAACATATCTGATTTTGCTTTATATTTTGCCCTGCCCCCGGCCTCATCAAATTTTCGATTTTCTGGTAAAACAGGCAAAACACTGAATAGTAATTAGTCAGTGATACCAGACATTAGAGATTCATGCAACTTATTGCTCAAAAATACATGCTAATATAAAATTTGTGCCTCAATTAACTTTCTAAGTGAATTAGAAAAATATATAAAATTCTCCCTTATTTTAGGCCTTTGCCCACATATTATTTTTGGCAATTTCCAGAATTCTAGAGTACAAAATTTGAAGCTTACAGCTGTATGTTTCTGACAGATAAGCCTGTTGCTATGAGTGGCACATGAATCTTTTGATCAGTCAGTGTCATTGTATTGATTAGCATACAGCTATGACACAAGAATGGACATAAAATTAAATGAGCAGTTTGTAGGAGCACTGCAAACAATTATTGCTGGACTGTATATAGTAAGGCACTCAGATTTACCTTCAGAATGACACTCAAGGTGCAATAAGAAATTATTTCTCTTCTGCAGAACATTAGCACAGACATCTAGAAATAAGTATACATGACTTAGAAAACACTATCTGTTCAGTTTTTTAAAAGAAGAAAACATAAAAAGGTCCTTTTTTTTATGAATTTCCAGATCAAAATTCGAATAACTTGAGGAACAGCAATGTAAGATTTAATTTGCTTGAGGGGGAAAGTATATGCATCTTGGGAGGTCTATCAGGTGCAGCCTTACATCAGGCATTCTGGAATATATTAGTAGTCTTGGCAGGGAACTGTTCTGCTAAATTAAAATCCATGCTTACATGAGCAGAAAATGTACAGTTTTGATAAAGAAATCAAGTGGTTCCACATGATTAAACCCATTTGGTAATATATCGTATTCCCAGGCATGTGATAAACAGCAGCATATTCTGATGTTTGCAGGTAGGCTGATAATGTTTTCCTGAAAACGCAACTGCTGCTAAAGAAGGTTTTAAACAGTATGCTCTCATATTCTTCTGTCTTCTTGTAGTGAAAATGGAGATGAGTACATTCTTAACAGTCTCTTAATCTTATGTTAGCCAACAATAGATGGCAGTAGGGAGCATATCACTGATGCCAGCAGTGTTCCCGTGCTTCTTTGTATTCTAGGTACGTTTTGCCTTCCCACTTGCTGGCTGTCAGCCTTCATCCAATCAGTCTTGTCTATTGACTATCAGTGATCACTCAGGCAGGAGCTGATACAGGGAACTATTATCTATGGAAGTGATTTGATCCTGACCATGTCATCTACTACCAACAATTTCACCCAGTCTCCCTCTCTGGACATCCTTCGTGGCAATTAGAGAACCTCAGAGGAGACCTGGTCCAACAGACTTGGAGAAATTGAGAGAGACCTGGTCTCACCTTCTACTCTCCCCTGCAACCTTTACTGCCCACTGAGTAGCCTAATTTTCCTCTGCCAAGAAGGTGCCCACAACCAAGTTTAGAAAATCAGAAATGAAGCCCTAATCCGTATGGACAGGTGGGCTACTTAGATGTAAGCCATAATGCTACCTGTTGATGCTGATGTGAGCAATTACATCCTCCTATGCTCTTTTCTGTACATGTATGCTCACAGACACACACACACACACACACACACACACACACACACACACACACACACACACACACACACACATCTGTGATTGTTGACTATATCTATCTTCCTGCAGTCATCTACATGGTGTACAACAGCCCCTCATTACCATCTTCCTTGCCCCGCTCCTTCAGTGGACGAGCTGCAACTTGAACTCAGGTTGTCTGTCAGAGTTAGAGATTTATTCCTCTATCTACCAGGTCTAAGCTAACACTGTGCACACTCACATGGCCTGTAGTGATGAGAGAAATAAACATTTGTCTTTTATATAAGTTAATTAAAATTTCTGTAGTGTAGTTTAACATGCTTTTTGTTTGTCAAGGATGTAATCATTCATTGAGTCATCTTAATACAGGCTTAGATGCTTTCTTTAAATAGGTGAGAAAAAAGTGAATCATTTTATATTAGCAAACAAGTGATGATTTTCTTCCTTTGCAAATGACTTTTTTTTCATTCTAATTATGTTATTATGTAGAAATAACTGGGTATAGCACCAGGCCTCTGAAGTAGATGTGATAAACTGCAAAAGACTCAGTTTTTGAATTTATGAACCTTAGCTGCCTTGTTTTCAAAAGAGCTGCAACATGAGACCGTGCACCTGCAAATGTGGAAAAAGTATAAAGTAATTCATAACATCTTCAAAATTACAGTATTATAGTGGCTATTTAATTCAGTTTTGTTTTACCTTGCAGCTTTATTGTACATCATTAATTGCCTTCTGAAAATATTACACTAAAAATATCAGGATCTTTTCCAGCTCAAGAAGGTGGAATTATTCAAATCCCACCAAAATAAGTGCTTTTTATCTGAAGGAAATGGATCTGTGCAGAGCCATCCATAGCTTACTCATCTCATACTTATCACTGTCCCCTGATCTAGCATCTCTAAAAATCCTTTACTTCTACTTTCTACTTCAGGACTACATTTTGGAAGCCACAGTTTACACCACACATGACTTACTGAAGCACTTCCGTCCTGACCACAAGGGCAGTATCAGCATGCATTTCAATTCTGACCTTCAAAGCTGCTGAAATGCCAGTACTACACTACTGTCCAGTTAGCATCTGCCAGCTAGGCATCCTAGCACCTTTACCAACTGGAAGCCCCATTTTTTTCCAGGCAAGTTATACCTCTGTATCTCTGAGAATAAAAGAGAAATGCAGCTTTTCTGTGGCTGTAAGACCCCTTTTACTATTCGGAATTATACTGCAGTTTCTGCAGTACCACATTTTTGAAGGAAAAAAAGTCTAACTTTGTGGCAATCATAAATTGTAGTCAGTGAACTATTGTATCGAGAACTAGTCCATTTAGTAATTTTACTTAATCATTTATCAGTAATAAAAGCCCTGAAGAGTCACACTTAATGAACCATAGAACTGCCAGAGTATACCAAAAGTGGGTTCAAATATGGTTGGGTAACTGCTAAGATGCTAGTAATTTTAAAATTCAGATTTGTTGTTCTAATGCTGGGTTTCTAAATGCCATACTGGTTCAGTCTACTTGAAGCAGTTGAAATAACCAAATGGATCTGCTTAAGGAAAGAATAAAATGTGAGAAATGCGTTTTTAACCCATGTTATGGTATTTACAAAATAACCACTTCATAAATTTCAAAGTGGTGTAGTGGCTTGGCATATCAGATCATTTGGATCTCTTATTTGATTCATGACCGAGGTTCCTACTCTGCAGAAACTGTGTCTTTCATTTGTCTGTGCTCCAGTTTCCTTCTGTAAGAAATGTAAAAGTCCCATATAACTGGTATTTTTTTTCAATAAAGATGCTGTAAGGGTGTAAAGCATAAACTATGTACAGAAATTCTAAATGTATCTTGTGTAAAATTAGGAAAACAAGTTGTGCAGGATATGTAATTATTTTACTATAAATTTGTAGAAAATTATAATTGGCAAAAAGTAAAGAAACTGCACAGCAACGTCTTTCTTTGTGGAAGGGCAGACATACACACACAAACACATACATTTAGCAAGTGTATGTTGGCTGCTTTATATCACTTAGTGCATTATTTCTTTGTAACTGGTAACTGGAACTTAATCGAACTGTCACTTGGATTTAAATTTTGGTTTACAAGGAAGGAAAGCACCACAGATGCCTTGATAAGGACAATGTTCTAGAAAAAAATCCTTTTTTTCCTGAGTAAATTATAACTAGTGATGTCTCACCCAAGGCCATCTTCCAGGGATCTTCGAGATAAGTGACTTTCTTTTGGGAATTCTGAAACAATAGCCATTTTCAGTTCAGTTGTTCTTTGCAACTGGTTGCCTAAGGACTATTCTCTATTCACCATTAGTTATACAATTTTGATTTTCCTTTGTTTGTTGAAATGCTGCACTCTTTAGGTAGTAGTAGAGAGATTCTAGCAATTCTAGCTATGGAAATTAATGCTAGTACTACACTACTGGCCAATTGGCATCTGACAACTAGGCCTCCTAGCACATTCACCAGCATGGCAGCTAGTTAACTTTTTTTTCTAATGTGACATATCTGTTTAAAATGTGTTACTTTTTTGTTTTTGTGTAATTCTATATGTGGATATTTAATTTATAAACTGCATTGCTTTCTTTCTTTTTGTTAGGTTTTAGTTATTCAATTCTGTAAGCCTGTGACTGGTTACTTTATTAATTTATATAAGTGCAGCTACACCAAGTTGGGCAAGTTTAAGTGTTGGCACCCACATTTCAAATGGAGAGAGAGACTGCTTATATTAAGTTCTACAAGATTTGACACTACAGTGTAGGCAGTGGCTGAGTCCTCATTTGAGGATGACAAGGTGGCAAATGTATTTGACCTTTTCAGCAGGGTAAGTTTTCCTTGTAAAGTAATAACATAAGTAGTAACTTCATAGTAGACATTCTGCTGCCAGAAGGGGAGTCGTAAAAGGACAGCTCTTATTATCCTTATATGTTTCTAAAATAAATTACAAAGTATCTTCATAGCTGCCTTACCAAGGAGAGGTTAGCAAATGGTAGTAATGACTCACTGAGTGCATCAGGTAATTAACAAAGGGAAGGCAAGTACTTGGTGTCCAGGCCCCGACTTCAGGCCTTCACTTGCAGGCCATGGTGTCTGGTCAAGACAGGGTTTACAAGGAATAGTACAGACATCAGTGTTCACAAATGGCTAAGTCCCAGATCAGTGAAGATAGATCTCATGAGATATCAAATTGCCATACCCATGGATATTCCTGGCATGGAGTTTGATAGTGTACTTAACTGTGAATGGTTAGCTGTACTCAGTAGGATTCCAGAGGAATTTCCTCACTAGTCTGGAGTTTAGTTACTGAGCCTTTACTAGAAGACTCAAGGGGTTACTCTGCCTGAACTTCCCAGAAACAGTCAAGATACAGATGATACTCCATGGGAATTCTGGCATTAACACCCTAGATCCACACTCAGAGTAATCAGGGTACACATGGGAATCCTGACATTAACACCCCAATCAACAATTGGGCTAATTGACAGGGTGCACATGGGAATCCTTACATTAGCATCCAGAGCCACACTCAGAGTGATTGACAGGATGCACCTCCCTACTTACTATGCATGTAAACAAAGATGGAAAAAATGGTCATTCAAAAATTGAGAGAGACCTTTTAGCTCATGAGATGTGAAAGACTGTCTTGTGGCTGAACCTTGCAAGGAGAAGCTTTTACCAATGCCTGGTCTCTACACCTGTTTCCTTCTTGATCTAACATCAACCAAATACTGGATCTTAGACGTGTGCTCAGCGTTTGTATTTGTCAAATTCCACATTGATAGAAGCCTTTTGACTGACCATGGATAACAGATGTCTGTTTCTAGAAAGTAAACCCCACTCTCTGCATCTACTTTTGCTCTTATAATACTATAACTTACATAATCAACTTTGAGGCCATTGCACCTCTTTGAACAGTGCTGTCTACCAATACATTATTACACAGCCTGTCATCACACAAACTCCCTGTTGTTTTCAGACGGAGGACTATCCCAACGGTCACTGTGCTGGGTACACTCTGTAGCTACCTTCTGCTGAGCTGTGATGAAGGCTTTGTGGTAATCATGTCTTTTGTGGGGGTCTAGACAGAAGTGCTGGTAACTGTGATATAGTTGTACATTGTGTATCTTTCCCAAGTAGTATTGGCAGTGAAATTGTGAGCACCATCTTGTCATTTAATGACCACAGGAAGACTTACAAGATTTTTGCATTTTAAGGACTGAATGCTGGAAGGTTCCTGTGATCTTACCTATGAAGTCTAATTTTATCCTAGACTGTTCACAGATCCATGCGTTGCAGAAAACTTAATGGCATCCATAATAGCCTAATTTATTAATTTCTTTATTTTATACATCTGTTAACCAGGTACACTCACTGTACAGAGGAGTCCTTTTTCAGTGGTGACCCAGGACCACTGTCTGCTTGAGTGACTTGTTCAGAATCGCATAGTAGGCAAATGAGATGGAAAGAATCAAACTCTGTGCTCTCTGTTGCTTTTTGTGATTGACAGCATTATATCTCTATATGCATATGTGTGTGAAGCCAGGACGCTGAATAAAATAAAACACTTTTTTGTAAGGGGCAACCCCCCTGCACTCCAAGACCCCCATATTTATTATATATAACAACTCTGACATCACTCTAAAGAGAAGAGAGGGCAAATTCCTTTATCCCCCTGTGCACTATATTGCATAGACTCAACACCAGCAGAAGTGATCAAATGAGTTTCTATCACTTCTGCCAGTGTTAAGCACATTAGGGATTACAAACTTTAGATTATGTGGTGTGTTTCCACATGTGTGTGTGTGTGTGTGTGTGTGTGTGTGTGTGTGTGTGTGTGTGTGTGTGTGTGTGTGTGTGTGTGTGTGTGTGTGTGTGTGTGTGTGTGTGTGTGTGTATGTATGTGCGTGTGTGTGTGTGTGTGTGTGTGTGTGTGTGTGTGTGTGTGTGTGTGTGTCTCTCTCTCTCTCTCTATATATATATATATATATGTGTGTGTGTGTGTGTGTGTGTTTACACACAAACACATAATTATATCTAGTCTCACTATGTATATAAACATAGGCACTACTTGTTATAGTTATTGCAAACTGAAAGAAAGGCATGAGTGAAAAAGACGTGACTGGTCCAGTTTAACTGTCTATAAATTAAAATCACAAGCTAGACATGCAGTATAACAATGAGGCCCAGGAAGCTCTCTGAAACATTACCCTTTGACCCTTCCTTCACTCTGCTACACGACAGCTTTGCTGGCTTTGTGTTTCTGAGTAACCCTTAAACATTTCAGGACATCTTCTATTTTATTAGGTTGATCACTGCTTGCTGACCCTGTCTTGGCAGTCAGTTGCCCTCAAGCCATGAAAATAACTTCTTTACTTAACTTTAAGGGACACAAACATGTTTCAGGAAGAATGTATTTATTCTACTTATCTGTATACATCTCTATTTTATTGGGAATTAAAATAATAACAAAGAAGAACTACCTTTCAAATGCAGCTACATAACCCATCAAAAATAATGATAAATGGCTGATGAAATCAATATATGAGGGAATTAGTTTGGCTACTTTTGGTTTCTCTCATTTGTAAGTTAACGAGCATTTCTGTTAGTTCACAGTAAATGTAGCCATGCAGCAGTGAGCCAACATTTTCTGTAATTGAAGTTTTGTGGTTACATTAGTCCGTCTGGCAGAGTTTTGCTGACAGTGAAATGCAAGCATCATTCTAAGAGTCATTTACCAGTTGTGCTGTCTGATTAGTACTACAAACTAAATTCATAAATCTGTTTTCCAGTCTTTTACTTGTTCCAAACTTTGTGAATCCTGAAGACGATAATATAAATAATAAAGGATTGTCAGCATGATGTTTCCTAAAATGCCCTTTATTATATAGTGTTTTGCTTTGTCATTTTTTTCCGTCTTGGAATTAGATCATTGTGTTTTATTTAATTGTATTGATTATGTTTGTTATCCAGGGTATTGTCCTAATCGCAAATGTACCCCTTTCTGCTACAGCCCAGGAATGCCAACCGATACATTGCCAGTTGGAAATTAAACAGGTATAATACAGGATACAGAGATTTAATAAATTACTCTTTTTAGCACAATTACAAGTTATGTACGTTACCACATTCCAGTAATTTTCCACAAATCCAGTATGAGCAGATTGTTTAGAATGCATCACGTATTTTGTCAAAAGTTTGTTTTGGACAGTTATAGATCTATGGTACAACTATTCACTTTGTGTATAATCATCTGCCTGAGAAGTACGACTAAGAATATTCTAGACATACTAAGTTTGTCTGACTTTTGGAAGAGGTTGTTGAAGCAGTTACATTATACTCATTCAGTCGAGTGCTATGCCCAAGAGACAAGATTGTTAGAGCATTGTGGAAGAAATGGAGGCTGGCTGGTGTTAGTTCTTTTAATGAGACAGTCAGACATCATAACTGCTGCATATGCTTCATCCACAACAAGACTGCTATATAAAGATACGGAAAGGCACTATGGCTGCATCTGTGATGGACTTCCCATGGAGCCTGCGGACATTCAACTGATTCTCATTGCTTTCTTTGGAACTTTAAAAGTCTTGCAAATGAAATGGGGCAGTAATTAAATCATGAAAAGTTATCTTGTTCAAAACTAAGATGCTAAACATATTTTTTTTGTTTTGCAAGTGTAGAAGAGATGCATATGTTGAGGAGACATGCACTAAAGGAAAATGTATCCATTATAGCTTTTGCTATTTAGTTTCCAAGTTAGTGAATCTGATATTATCAAAGTAGCAATTGAGTGCATGTTGGATATGAATGTAACTGCAGTGTAATTTGTTATAGCCTACAGAGTGAAACATGTGGTAATAGGTAAAGATTGTAGTTCAGGCTTCATGAAGGTCTTCCAAACATAAGATTATAGCACCATCTGAGAGCTACATTGAAGTTGATATGTTTACAGTCTTGAACAACTGTCTTAAGAGATTGCAGATGTTTCAGCATTTGCTTTCTTTGCAGAAATGTAGAATGAAGAAAAAATGTAGCTTCTTTTTGTATTCAGAGGTAGCCCCTAGGCTTGCAGTGATGGGCAGAATTGAGTAGGCCATATTCTCAGTTACCCCTGAGCACTGTCTGGATAAGTGAATTGCTTAAAGTTACACAGGAGGCAAATGAGGGCTAAGGGAATCAAACTCTGTACCCTAGGAACTACAGTTTACATCCTTAACCCTGCCAGACTGTTATATGACTGGCTGGATTCTCAGTGCGTTTCTGTATTTCTTTTGTGTATGTTGTACATTGTGATAGGCATTCATAGCTTCTTTAAAGTTAAATAGTTTAGGATCCATGCATCTGCGGGGTTTTGTATAAAAGCGCACGTTTATAAATTAATTTGTAAAAGTAAAGTTAGCTTTGTGCATATAATGTGGTAAGTGAACGGACAAGCAGATGAATGAGATTGTTGATAGTAGTGTAGGTTTACTATCAAAATGTCAAAATGACTTACCATGACTGTGACAAGGTCGAACACGGAGGTGCAGAGAAGCAAAGCAGCAAACACAAATCCTGTTAACTCCAAAATGTCAACATGTAGCTTGTGTTCGCACTTTTCAGCGCCAGTATGTTGAAGTGGATCGCACTACAGTGGGGATCAGGAAAATTATCATTTTCCTCACTGTAGTGCAATCTTGGAGTTTAGCAGGGTTGTGGGGAGTGCAGGGCAGTTTGTCCCCCTGCAAAACAGTAGAAATATGTATGCATGCTAGTCAGTGTATGTTTTGGATGGTGAGCAGTCGGATGTTGATTCTTTCCTTCCGAAGGTATCGACATTCTGAGCAGTCGGCTGGACAGTTTTCCATTGTTGGGAGATGTGAATAGTCGCCGTAAGTCACTTCATCATTTTGATTATAATAATATATATATATATATATATATATATATATATATATATATATATATATATATATACACACACACACACACGCACACATATTCTGGTTCATATGATCCAAAAAAACAGGGTCACATTTCATTGAAACCACAAAACATCATAACTCATTTCACTAAAAATGCCAAGTACACTAAAAGCATCTCCAAATGCTTACTTTGCAAGAGAACAAATGCCCGCGCATCCCTAACACCCACTCTACTTCAATAAACGAACTTCACAGCTGTACATCTGTGTAGGAAACAGAATAGTCCTGACACACTGAATCACAGCTGATGTATATACAGAAACATCTAGGCTTGGAGGTACAGACTAACAGTGGGCTTTAGCAAGGAACAAATACTGCTTAACACTAATTTCCATTGTAATGCTAGTGCTCCAAAACCAAAACAGTCATTTTTTACAGGCTGTTATAGTTTTTGATCAAATACGATTCAGTCATCTGTGGTTTAGATGATGAAATCTGCCACTCTTTTTTAGAGCAGATAAACTTTAGATCAAATGAACAGTTACCATGTCTATCTATCTATCTATAGATATATCGGAGTGCTGTGCGTTTGGTTGACCACTGCTTTGATTGACAGCTGGAAGTGAAGAGTTGTATGGCCAGACATTTTTTTGATGTTTATTTTGTCAAAACAGGTAAATATTATGTTTACTAGGTTTTTGTGTGTGTTTGCAAATGTGTGAGCGTTAGGGATAAAGTAAAGGCTATACTACGGGATAGAGTAACTGTATAAGAGTAAGCGCATTTGTGAGGGTTTAGGGTCAGGGTTAGATTTAGTGTGTGTGTGTGTGTGTGTGTGTGTGTGTGTGTGTGTGTGTGTGTGTGTGTGTGTGTGTGTGTGTGTGTGTGGTGAACATCAAAGCTGTCTTGTGCAGTGTAGCATAGCCCCCTGCCCACTTTTGTAGTGCATGTTAACCCTAACCCTGTCCCTAACTGTAATGTGCAGCTTAACTTACAAAAGCCCTTCCTATAACACTAGCACCAGTCAAACAAATTTGAGTGGAATGTAATTGGGTTTTAGGTAGTATATCAGAAAAGGACATCCAGTTCCTATTCCGATTTAATGAGTACTAATTTGTTTTATGGCTGTTATAATGAATGTTCTACATGTTTTGATGGATGTTTTATGTCACCCAATCATTAAATATGTATGTATGTGTGTATGTATACCTTATCTGCTGGTATTTCTTGATACTGGAATGAGAACTAAAGAGTCATTTGACTGATGAGGTTGTTGGTTAAGTTGCTGCAAACTCTGTTCATGTAATCAGAGTATTATTTAACAAAAGTGGTAGAATATATTCTCTCCTTTTTTAATGTGAGTTTGAAGGATTGACACAGTGGATGAATTTTCTGCACCCATTTCACCAACTTGTTCCTCCACTGGGGTGAGTAAGGTGCTATGAAGCGGGACAGTCTTGTAAGTTTGCAGACTGTCCTAACCCACACCCACTACAGCTTATGTGTTCCATGATAGGTGCTCTTGGAAGGCCATGTATGCTACCATGCATGCCCAGCCTCTTAGCTAATGGTCTCATCACTGTTACTGAGAGTGTGGGCATGGCAGGATCCTTCCTGGGGGTGATAGACTCACTCCTGTGGGTGTCAAATTACCTTCTTATTACAAGGATGGGGGAACTAGCATTGTCCCTCCTTTCCATGCTCTTTTCCCTGTCCATCAGTGTCCAAGTCACTAGTTTGAAATAGATCATCAGGGGTGCAGTTAGGGCTTCATCTTCGGTACCACAGGGCAGTTAAGTGTTGAGATATATTTTTGAATTACTTGCACAAACAAACAGCTCATCCTTGGATTTTAAAGATGCTGAATGTAGCCAGTCACTGACTAGTCCTTCAGGCATTGCATTGTTAGTACTATTGAGAATTCAGTGGTAATATCAGAGTGAGAAAGACGTAACAGTAAGCAGAAAATAATTAGCATTAGTAGTTTCCTGCTTTGGAAAGTGATAGCTCTTATGAGAGAAGTTTATACAGGTACAGCTTAACACTTGAGTATAATTTTCTGTCACACACCCCCTCATTAGTGGCTTTAAAGGGAAGTAAATAAAGATGACTTGTTTTCCTACACTGAATATCTATGGTTGTTTTAACTACAGTTCTTCATCCATTATGCTTCCTTATCCATTATATTTCTGAGGAAGAGTTTCAGGGGTGTGGTTCACCTTTAAATGTGCCAGCACACAGAAAACTCACAACAAAGCCAGCTACTGATGCTGAAGGCATATCACATAATGGCTTCAGGGGAGTATTTATTGCATATAAAACAAGCATTAGCTATTCCATGCTTATGCAGATGCACTATACTGGGTGACTTAGAGCAATAAGGCAGCTCAGACACATCTAATTTGGATATTAATGCTGTCTACAGAAACTGAAGTGCATTGTGGTAATGCACTAGCAGGAAAATGTACAGTGTGCCACACCAAAAACAGCGGTTGTAAACCCTTCTGTGGTGTTAAACTACTGGGGAACATGTTTCCTAGAAAACACACAGACACACACACACACACACACACACACACACACACACACACACACACACACACACACACACACATTCAAGGCATAAAGCACAATGATTTTCTACTCCCACACTGAGACTGCATGGCTTACAGAGTCTGTAGGATATCTAGCCTCACTTATATCCCCCCCAGTAACTCTGTACCCTCTCATGCAGGGCACACAGTCTGCAGTGCTTTCCCGATGCGGCATTAGCAACTTCATTCTTCAAGTGCTCTCAGTGCTGTTTCTTATCAGAGTGAACAAAGACCAAAGGCATGCACCTCTTAAAGAATCCTCTACCCTAAGCATGCACAGAGCTCACTGCAGTTCTGGCATGCACTGAAAAGTCACAACTCCAAGTTTTAAAACATATAAATCAAGAGTGGCTTGAGGTAATATGAGACAGAGAGAGAGAGAGAGAGAGAGAGAGAGAGAGATATGAGTGTAGAATCTGATGATGTTCTTACATTCACTGGTGCATTATTCTTAACTATATGGGATTCCCTGCCATGGAAACCCTGGAATTCAGCCAGTCTTCCAAAGAATTCGGAATTTAAAAGGTATGCCGAGCATCACTATACAGAACCTGCATAACATAGGGCATAAAGGTGATGTACAGAATTTCTTTGCCCCTAATCTGAATAATCCAAATGTATCTTTTACACCGTCAGTCTGTTTGCCTGCATCTGTTTTCTGCCAGTTGAACACATTTTTGTTCTCCATGGTATTGTTATGCCTTTTTGTTATTTTTTTACAAGATAAGTGCCCCATTGAGGATATTTTTTGTGTTTCTTGAGGTTAACGTCATCCAGGAAGGGTAAATGGCAGTGTGAGAGAGATTCCCCATAGAGACCTCCACAGCAAGTGTCTTTTTTGCCTAGGTGCTTCTCATGACCATACATCTTGTTTTATTTGTCAGATGTTTGTTCCAAAAACCCTTCACAGTAGACTCTCTTCCCTTTCCTTGTATCTTGAGAACCAGTGTCTTAGGCTACTTGCTAAAGATACTATGGAAGGAATCTCCCACCTTGAGGGTCAGCCTTTAGGGAAGAAGGAGGTGAAAAAGGTACATCTGGAATGTTCCACTGTCCAGCCTCTGCCAGGTGCTTCTCCTGAGGTAGTTATGAAACTGAAGACTCACCCAGCTATGTTGTTGGATTTCTCTGCCGTGACCATGTTGGAGGCCTGTGAGGATCCAACTGGCAGCATGTCTGAAGAAGCTTTTTAGGTGTCCATCTCAAATGTTCAGAGGGAACAACAGATGATTTTTTTCTGAAGGGCCTAGGGGAGTTTCTAGTTGTGGAAGAAGTTCCTGCTGTAGTTCTTGACTGTTGTCCTGGATCTGAGTCTTCTCAGGACATTCCTTTAAAAAAGAAACAATAAAATTGAACATGTTTCTTCTGCTTCTAGGGATCCACAAAGTGAGTAGTAGGCTTTTACTCAATGGTTGTTTTCTGCCTTAATGTCCTTAAAGCCTCTTCATGGGGTTTCATTTCCTGCTCCTCCTTGGTTCTCTACTCCTCTTAAAAGGTCTTGAGACCAGGATTCTTATGAGAATGAGTCTGGTTATGCTGTTGAATCCCTAATACAAATTCCTTCCCCTTTGAACTATGGGTCAGAGGAAGTGGAATCTATTAGTCCTGATGTTCCTTTGGAGGAAGTTTCCTCTGGGGACACACTTTCTAGGATGATGGATATAAAATGTACTATGAGTTGTTGCATTTGTACTCTCTTAAACCTGCAGCTAATCCACCTGTCTTGGCTGCTTTACTGGATGTCTTCTTCAATGCCTTTCAGCTGCCTGATCCCCCCCCCACTCCCAAGAAGCCTGATAGGTTTTACAGGGTTCCTGAAGATTGCTCTTTTTTATATAAATATCTTGCTGCTGACCCTTTGGTAGTCTCTGTAGTCTCTGATAAGCTTTGCCCAAGTTATTGCCTTCTGACAAGGACAGCAGAACTATGGACAGGATGGGAAAAAAATGTATACACTTCTACTACCCTAGCTTTTAGGGCTGTTAATTATCAAATATCTAGGTATGTGTTGACTCTTCTTTCTCAGGCCTGTCACCTTATTTCTGATTTTTCAGACTCTTGAGGGTAAAACTTCTGTTCTGTCCTTGTTAGGGTCTTCTCTGAAGTCATTCATCATTCTATTAAATGTAGTTATGATGTGGTGGCTGCTGCCTTTGGTTAGGTTATGAGGAGGTATTCTTGGCTAAGGCTTCAATCTCAATCTGATGATATTAAACCTAAGTTGATGGATGCTTCTGTAGATTCAAAATGTCTGTTTGGGAAACTGCTGCTGGTTTAAGTCCCTTCAGAATGAGGGTAAGGCCTTATGAAAACTTTTCTTTTCTAAATTGACCAAATCAATGAAAAATTTGAGATCTAATTTATGGCATTTAAGATTATTTAAAGCATATAAACTTCAAGACATTACACCCAGAGGGCTACGGAGTAGATTACAACTATTAGTTGGGCAGCCAGATGATATACTCAACACAGAATGGGCAGCAGCACAACAATATGCCTCTTCTAAGTTTCTGGATATTTTACATTCTTTCTATGAACGTAAAATAGCTAGTTCTATATCAGAAGTAACTTCAGTTGTGAGGAGGCTAAACAAATAGAGAATCATCCAAGATTTCATTGAATATGGAACACAGTTAAGGGACAGAAAAATTCATAAATATAATAGAGACTTGCGGGATTACAGCTTGGGCAAACCATTTGATCAATATACACATGCTCAAGTTTCCAAACAAGATAAGGCCTATGTGGGGACAAAAAGGAAGCGATCTAAGCCTACTGTTAAGAAATCAAATAATCTGTCTAGTAGTGACATTTCAGGGGAAGATTCATCTTCATGTACTGATGTTGAATCAAACCATAGAGAGGGGTCACCAAATTATAAAAGACGTCATGTCACTTTTTCAGTATCTATCAGTCAACTCACTACATCTAACCCCATAGGGTCAGAAGAAGGGGTGGCAGGAAACATCAATCTGGCCGGATCAGTTGAAGCATTACTTCATCTTTTGATTGCCCGGTAGTTAGACAAGATAATATACACAATATTTCTTTGGTTAGTTTATCTCATGCCAAGATCAAACTACTGAATAAGGGTCTGAACTTTGGACCAGATTTTGTTGTGGCTGAACAGGATTTGGTTAATGATGTTATATCATTTTGCAGGAATTTAAATCTTAAATTATTTTTTGATAAGTCTGCCTCAACTCATGACTTACAGTCTGGTTTTAGATTTCATAAGTCAACATTTGTCCCTCCAGCTAACAAATATGTAGAGATTTTTCAAAAATGCATTCTTAAATATTTGCATTTCTTGTCAGATTTGTACACTACACAGGGGTGGCACAATCTAACAGCTGATGAAAAGCATGCACTTGATAATTTGCAACAGGATAGGAATTTGGTCATCATTTCAGCTGATAAGGGTGGGACGGTGGTCTTATTGGATCGGTCTAAGTATTTGGTTGAAGCAGATAGACAACTTTCTGATGGTAGATTATATACCAGTATGATTATTGACCCTACACACAAGTTCAAGCAGGAAATTGAAGATTTCTTACAATTAGCATTGAGTGAAGGGATTATTAATAAAAAAACTTTGTGTCATTTAACTGTTTCGAGCTAGAAAACAGGACACCACTCAATTGCTGAACATAATCTCTGATTCTTAATTAGACCTGTGATGGATTATGTGTACATTAGATGTGAAATCATTATATATGAGTATACCCCATTGATCTCATTTAACTGCCTTACAATATGGGTTAGATAAGATCCCTTAGTCCTGGCTTTAATACTTTTTTGGTATGCCTTGGAGAACATATATTAACTAAAAATGTTTTCTATTTTGACGATAAGTGTTATCTACAATTAAAGCGTACAGCGATGGGTGCATCTTTTGCACCCATCTATGCTGATTTGTTTATAAGCTATTGGAACAACAAATCATATATGATCATGAACATAATCTATTTCTAGACGAAACTGATATTTGGAGATGATAGCTTGATGATTGCTGGCTCATTTGGAGAGCCGATACAGGATATCTACAAAATTTTTTGATTACCTCAGTGAAAACAAAAGGGGCATTGAATTTATAGTGCATTATGATGCCCATTCTATTTCTTTTTTGGATGTCCATATAACCCGTTAACATGATGGTACCCTATCTAGTGATGTTTATAGAAAACAGTCTAATTCTAATAGTCTATTACTTGCTTTAAGTTGTCATCCAAAACACATTATACAGAACATTCCAAAATCTCAGTTCCTTAGGATACGTCGTATTGGTTCCAATATTGAGGCATATGAAAATTAGAGGCAAGATCTTATATGCAGATTTTGCAACAGGGATTATAATAGACATCAGCTGATTCAAGCTAGTACATCAGCAGGCAGTCAAGACAGAAGAAACCTATTACAATATAAACATCATAATACTGATGACCATGATACCATCAGATTTAGTACTACTTATAAGTTTATTGATCTAATTCATAAACATTGAAATATTCTAAAGGCAGATGAAAGTCTTTCTAGCTTGCTGAGAGACAAGTGCCACTTTTCATTTAGGAGAGGAACAACAATAGTTTTTTTTTTAAACCACTATAACCATAACTCACGTTTTGCAACAACTCAACAAATGACGCTTGAAGGTGGGGCTTTATCTGGTTGTATTCCCTGTGGTCATTGCACATTTTGCAAGTATATTAATAAAACCAAGGAATCCACTAGCCAAAATACATAAAAAATTTTCCATATTAATATTTTTGCAAATTGTAGTTCAGATTGGATTATTTATCTTGCAACCTGCACCTGTTCAGCCTTTTATGTGGGCCAAATTTCCCGTCCATTTAAATTATGTAGTTCTCAACATTTGAGTGCCATTAGAAATAAAACCATTTGAAATGCTTTGTACAAGCACTCTATACAACATCAGACAGCTAGTTTTAGATTTACCATTATTGATAGAATTATGGGAAATAGGAACATGAAAGCAGGTTGGCATAATATTCTTAATAAAAAGGAACGTACATGGATTATTAAACTTGGTGGTTTATTTTCACTGGGATTAAATGAACAACTTTAATTAATTTTTTTGTCCATCCGATTAATATTGTTATATTAAGAAATTATTAGCATTTTTATATGTTAAGCATTTTCTAATTAACTTTAAAATCATTTGCATAGATCAGGGGGTAGCTTAATGTATTGCTTCTTCTTCTGGTGTGTATTATACTTGGTATTATTCCTGTGATTACAATGGGCTATATTGCACTAAGTGGCATGATTATAATAAATGGGAGTGCTGGTTCACCCCCTTTTTAGGTATGTTAACAAAATGTAAACATTTGCTAGTAAATATATGCCAAAATAATTTTGTTGCATATTGTGGTTGTAAATTGTACTCTTCTAGTATGTTGTTTTCACAAAACTTATGACATAATATATGCCACAAAGAAAACACAGAAGGATTCAAGGACAGCAAGGAATTCCAGTATAATTCTTTCCTATAATATAAAACCACCAAATACATAAGCGCTTTTGTAGCAAAGCTATTTCATCAGATGTATACTAAAGCATATACATAACCATTTATATAATCAATTTAATAGATCACATGACTATCTACAATAACTACTAAAAGGTGGATTACATCTATAAAAAACTGCATCCAAAAATAGTAGCATTCTATCTGCAGCTAAATAACAAAAATGAATTAATGGGTTTGTATATAAAAAAGATACAAATAAAACTTTCCAAATAATATATATCAAAACGTATTCCTATAAATTTCATTAAAGCATCTGTAAAATTCATAAATTCATATATTTTTTCTTTTTGTTCAAAGGTCTGGCTCTAAGCCTTGGTTTAATTGGGTACCCTATCATTGAGGCCATGCCCAAAGTCTCCTCTCAGCCTAATTATCCATTTGGATTTCATCTGCTCTGTTACCTTATTAATGTCTCCCTTCCTGATATTTTCAAAGATACGTGCTACCACCATAAACCTAAAAAGTGGGAACTATCTGTATTGTTTCCTCTCTTGCTCTCTTAGGCCTATATGGTGTTTCTGGATCTCAAGGATCCATCCTCTTTTCAGGAAGTTTTTGAGTTCCTCTGTTGCTTCATGGCATTTTTAGTTCTCTGCTTTGCCCTATGGCCTTCTACTGCCCCAAGGGTGCTCACCAAATGCTTTGCTCCTATGATTGCCTTTTGCAGACTTCAAGGAATCCAAATATTTCCTTACTTGGATGTCTTCTTCAGAGACCCTTTTGCAAAATCTTTATTTTGCCGTATCCCTTCTTCAGAGCCTGGGTTCACAATACATTTTAAATAAATTAAAAAAAAAAATTCTGACTCCTTTTCAGGAACATGTTTTTCTGGGTTGCAGGATTTAAACAGTCCCAGTGCTTGCATCACTGCCCCCTTAACTCTCATTTCTTTCTTTCTTTCTTTCTCACTCTTCCTCTGGTTCCCATTACCACCAGGGAGGTTTTGAGACTTCTGAGTTTCATGACATTCACCCTTCCAGTGCCCTCTCTGGCCAAACTTCATATGAGAAAGTCCTGTGATTTCTGAAGTCAGTGTGGCTTCAACATGCTCATCGTCTGGAATTTGTAGTTCCACTTCTTCCTTGACTCAGACAGGAACTTCTCTGGTAGATTCGGCATTTGTCTCCTGAATCCAGGATCCCTTTTTATGCCCCCTCTTTCCTCTCAGGAATTGTTCACAGATGCTCAGACATGGGATGGGGGGGTGACTTTTGGCTCTTTAAGGGTACAGGAGATGTGTTTGCCTTGTCAGTATAAGGAGCACATCAGTGTCAAAGAGATGACAGCTCTTCTGCTGTCTCTTCAGGCCTTTCAGTCTCTTTTTTTCTCCAGGGTCTCTCAAGGTGTTCACAGACAATACCACAGTGATGTGGTGGTATCAACAAACAGTTAGGAACAAGATCTTATCTTCTTTGCCGGTTGGCACTTCTGGTATGGGATCTTGCTGTCAAGTGACTCTTCAGGCAGTTTATATGCCTTCTGGTCAGAACATTGCAGCAGACACTCTGAGCAGGTCCTTAACTCAGTCCCATGAATTTTTGCTTCACAGGGATGTGTTTCTGTACATTATCCACCAGTGTGCTACTCCTCATGTGGATCGTTTTGGCTCCCCTCAGAACTGACAGCTTCCTCTGTTTTGTGCCAGAGTCTCAGCTCCTCTGGTATGTAAGGTGGACACTCTTTCATTCTCTTGGAAGGGGATGTTTCTTTATGTATCCCCTCCCCTTCCTCTCATTCTGAAAGTCCTGTTCAGAATTCAATAGGATGCTTCTAAAATGTTGGTGATTCCCTTTTGGCCATTACAGCACTGGTTCGCTCCTCTTCTGCATCTAGCCAGGGACAATCATCAGAAGTTAACTCACAGGGTGGATCTAATTACACAAGACATGGGATCTCTTATGCCTCCCAGCCTGTCCACGCTTCAACTGACACTGGGGAGTAATAGGATTTTGATTCATCATAGACACCTTTTTGCTGAGGATGTGCTGCAAGTAATACAGGAGGCCATGAAACTTATGGCTAGGAAATCTTACTTATCCAAATGGAAGAGGTTTTCTCTCTGGTGTCTCATAACCTGAACCCACTTACTGTGGATGTTCCTTTATTTCTCTCTTATTTGAGTGAGTTACTCAATGCTGTTTCGGCCTATTCTATTAAGGCCCACCTATCAGCTGTCTCTGCTTGTCTGCCTTTCTGTCCCCATTTAGCTGCTATATTTGTGGTGAAAACATTTTCTTAAAGGAGTCCTTAATGTTAGATCTCCCAGATAGCCTTTTCTTCATCCCAGGGATCTTAATTTTGTTTTGAAGATGTTGACTCAGGCTCCCTTTTCAGCCTGCTGCTTCAGCTTCCTTGCAACATTTTTCCTGGAAGACTGTTTTTTGTTAGCACGTACTTCTGCCAGACAAGTGTCTGAGTTGCAGGCCCTTATGGCTTGTCCTCTTTTTTTGATTTTTCATGAGGGTGGTGTGTCCTTGCACACTAATCCTTGTTTTATACCAAAGGTGGTTAATGAGCTATCTCTTAATCAGTCTATTATTCTGCCTACTTTTTCCCCTCTCCCCAAACTGACAGTGAGAGGGTGCTGCATACTTTGGACATGCATAGGCAGCTTAAGAGTTTATTTGGATATGACCAAGGCTATCAGAAAATCTGATCAATTATTTGTTTCTTTTCATCCTAGATCATTGGAGTTTGCTGTATCCAATCAGACTATTTCTTCTTGGATTTATATGGCTATTTCCTTTTGTTACACTTTTCATGTCAAGAGCACTCATTTTTCAAATCGGGCTCATACTACTAGCACTCTGGCTTCATCTGGTGTTTTTTCAAAGGCTTGTATAATAATTCTATTCTTGAAGCAACTACCTGGATTTCTGTGCATCCTTTACCAAGCACTATAAGTTGGATGGTCTCTCTAGAGCTAGGGATGGTTTTGCTTGTTAAGTTCTTTATGGTTTTTAGGGGATTCTTCTGCCCCTTCCTGCTCCATAGTTTCATCTTGAGTTTTAGCACTCTCCCATATAGTTAAGAATACTGCAGCAGAGACTGTAAGGACAACAGTTGTGTAAAACCTTACCATAATGGTAGATGTCCTTCTCTTCACTGTTGCAGTACTTGCTCCCTCCCTCCGTCCCCCTAGTTCTTTACCTTCCTTAATGTACACGTTACCGCTTGGGCTCCTTGGACTGGTAATCCTCCTGGAAACATCTGCCCTGTTTTTAGTATGCCCTTGGTTATGCAGGGTGCATATGGTGATATTTGGCATACCTTTTAAATACAGAAGTTTTTGGAAGACTGGTCAGATGTTGGGCTTCTGCAGCAGGGAATCCCATATAGTTAAGAATTCTGCAGTAGTGAAGGCAAAGACATCTACTGTTGGAAGATTTTACACAACTGCATTTTATGGTCCTACTAGCAACTTGGAAAATGTACTCTCCTGTTTAAAGCATTTCTTAATTAGGACAGACTTGATGTCTACAATATGTCAAATAGTCTGCAATACCATAGTTTTATGTATTACTCTGAATGTACCCCTTAAACAATAGATCAGTAAAATGAAATAATCTGTTTTTCAGATTTTTTCTCAGAAA